>NC_029776.3:54201924-54202176 GCF_000817695.3 Arachis duranensis | reverse complement strand
AAGCTGATTTGGAATGCCGGTTTGGGCCATCAAATCTTGGAAAAAGTATGGACTATTATACATTGTTGGAAAGCCCAAGATGTCTACTTTCCAACGCAATTGAGAGCGCGCCAATTGGTCTTGTATAGCTCCAGAAATTCAACTTCGAGTGCAGGGAGGTCAGAATCCAACACATCTGCAATCCTTTTCAGCCTCTGAATCAGATTTTTGCTCAGGTCCCTCAATTTCAGCCAGAAAATACCTGAAATCACA
>NC_029776.3:54200760-54201836 GCF_000817695.3 Arachis duranensis | reverse complement strand
GTGAATTTTAACTAAAAACTAATAAAAATATAATAAAAACTAACTAAAACATACTAAAAACATACTAAAAATAATGCCAAAAAGCGTATAAATTATCCGCTCATCACAACATCAAACTTAAATTGTTGCTTGTCCTCAAGCAACTAAATGTCAAATAAGATAAAAAGAAGAGAATATGCAATGAATTCCAAAAACATCTATGAAGATCAGTATTAATTAGATGAGCGGGGCTTTTAGCTTTTTGCCTCTGAATAGTTTTGACATCTCACTTTATCCTTTGAAATTCAGAATGATTGGCTTCTTTAGGAACTCAGAATCTAGACAGTGTTATTGATTCTCCTAATTAAGTATGATGATTCTTGAACACAGCTACTTTATGAGTCTTGGCCGTGGCCCAAAGCACTCTGTCTTCCAGTATTACCACCGGATACATACATGCCACAGACACATAACTGGGTGAACCTTTTCAGATTGTGACTCAGCTTTGCTAGAGTCTCCAATTAGAGGTGTCCAGGGTTCTTAAGCACACTCTTTTTGCCTTGGATCACGACTTTATTTTTTTAATCATTTTCTTTTTTTTGAAGATTTACTGCTTTTTCTTGCTTCAAGAATCATTTTTATGATTTTTCAGATCCTCAGTAACATGTCTCCTTTTTCATCATTCTTTCAAGAGCCAACATTCATGAACAACAAATTCAAAAGACATATGCACTGTTCAAGCATACATTCAGAAGTCAAAGTATTGCCACCACATCAAAATAATTAATCTGTTATAAAATTCAAAATTCATGCAATTCTTCTCTTTTTCATTTAAGAACATTTTTCATTTAAGAAAGGTGATGGATTGATAGGACATTCATAACTTCAAGGCATAGACACTAAGACACTAATGATCATAAGACACAAACATAGATAAACATAAGCATGAAAATTTGAAAAACAAGAAAATAAAGAACAAGGAAATTAAAGAATGGGTCCACCTTAGTAATGGCGGCTTGTTCATCCTCTTGAAGATCTTATGGAGTGCTTGAGCTCCTCAATGTCTCTTCCTTGCCTTTGTTGCTCCTCTCTCATGA
>NC_029776.3:54197977-54200736 GCF_000817695.3 Arachis duranensis | reverse complement strand
ACCTCCCCACACTTAAGGCTTTGCACCGTCCTCGGTGCCATCTGTCAGGAACAGGGGTGGGCTGGTGGTAGTATCTCCACAGTCAGGACCAGTATGGCTCCCGATGCTGGTAAAAGAAGTGGAGTCCGGGGTGTCTGAGTCCCTGAAGCGTCCCTTGTGTAGCTCTTTGAGGTGTTTGAATCGGCGCTCGTTACGGCGCTCTCTCATCTTTGCTTTTTGTTCATGCCGATCCAACTTTTCAAGTATCTGCTGGAGCACTTTCTCAGTGGTAGGTGCTTGTGGTGTTGAAGAAGGAATATCTTCAACCGGCTCAGTAGGATGGCTTGTAGTGGCTGCTGAAAGTCTGAGGTATTTCCCATTAGGGACATATTGATCATCCCGTGGAAGCATGACTTTGGTGTCCCCAGCTCTGCAGGAGACTCCGGCTGTGGAGACAAGATTTGAGACCAAGGCGGGGAAAGGTAAGTTGCCCGCAATTTGTACATGCTCCATAGCATGCAGCATGCCGGATGTGTCTTGAGAGATTCAGAGGTTGCTCTGTAAGGATGCACCATAGTAGAACAGCCATGTCCGTAGTGAAGGAGGACTCATGAGTGCTTGGAAAGACGTAATGGGACATGATCTGTGCCCATACGCGAGCCTCCAAGGTAAGTGCGGAAGCCAAGATTCCCTTAGGGCGGTTGCGGTGGTATCCATAGATCCAACGGCTGCCAGGTAAAGTAATGACTCTGAGAACAGAGTCCCAGTCAAATTGGTATCTCTGGCGCTGAAGGGTGGCTTCTTGAAAAGCGTCCATTCCTTTTGGAATAGGGGAAAGACTCAGAACTTGCTAAATGGCCTCGTCTGTAATGGGTACTTGCTTCTGCCGGACATAAACAGACTGCAGGGTTGGTATATAGAAGTTGGAGTAGAACTCAACTACCCAAGAAAGATTGACCTGCCTTGGCTGTCTCCGTAGGAAGCCCCATTGTCTTCGCTCAATTTGTGGCTCAACAAAGGTGGCAATATTGGGCGGGAGGATGAGAAGGTATTCATTGTTATAGTTCCTTTCTGCTAAGATAGGGAACATCTGCTCACAGTAGCGATTGGAAAATCGCGCAGTGTCCTTTGCTGGAAAGGCTTTCTCTTTATCGTCAGCCTTTATTATCCTCTTAACTCTTTTTGTTGAGGGCTTGACTGCGGTTGAAGAAGGCTCTGCCCCTAATGTTCTTTTAGTTCCTCTTCTTGCTGATGGTTTGGTAGTAGCTTTCTCTTGTCCTTTCTTGGTGGCCATCTTGAAAGAAGGGAAGAGAAAGAAAATTAAATTCATAGAGATAGAGCAAGGAAGAGGGTATTGTAAGTGATAGTCAATGCACAATAAAGATAAATGGCATGAACACATGGTCCGGATTACATGTAAAAACTCATCAATGGAAATATAGCAAGTGCATGTAGGACAATGGAATGCAAGAGGTTTATTGGCATGCATGCAAAGGCATGAGTAGCATATATCAAACATTCAATGTCCAAGTTAGGTTACTGGTGAACGAAATTGTGATCAACAATAATTCCAGGCACTGTTAGAGAAGCTTTTTCTTTCCACAACTCCGTTCAACTTTACCAGCAAGTGTACTGGGTCATCCAAGTAATACCTTATGTGAGTAAGGGTCGATCCCACAGAGATTGTTGGTATGAAGCAAGCTATGGTCACCTTGTAAATCTCAGTTAGGCAGATTAAATTGGTTTATGATGAGTTCGAAAATTAATAATAAATATAAAATAAAAAGGGATAAAAATACTTATGTAAATCAATAGTGGGAATTTTAGATAGGCGTATGGAGATGCTGTGCTCCTCTCGTATCTCTACTTTTTTATTACATTCATCCAATCCTTCTTACTCCTTTCCATGGCAAGCTGTATGTAGGGCATCACCGTTGTCAATGGCTTCATCCCATCCTCTCAGTGAAAATGTTCCTATGCTCTGTCACAGCACGGCTAATCATCTGTCGGTTCTCAATCAGGTTGGAATAGAATCCCTTGATTCTTTTGCGCTTGTCATCACGCCCAGCCTTCAGGAGTTTGAAGCTCGTCACAGTCATTCAATCCCAGAATCCTACTCGGAATACCATAGACAAGGTTTAGACTTTCCGGATCCTCATGAATGCCGCCATCTATCTAGCTTATACCACGAAGATTCTGTTGGGGAATCTAAGAGATATGCGCCCAGCCTAAAGTAGAACGAAAGTGGTTGTCAGTCCGCGCGTTCATAGGTGAGAATGATGATGAGTGTCACGGATCATCACATTCATCAAAGTGTTATGCAACGTATATCTTGGAATAAGAATAGAAGAGAGTTGAATAGAACATAATAATAATTGTATTGAAACTTGAGGTACAGTAGAGCTCCACACCCTTAATCTATGGTGTGTAGAAACTCCACTGTTGAAAATACATAAGTGAAAAGTTCAGGCATGGCCGAATGGCCAGCCCTCTCCATGATCAAGAGACCGAATGATCAAAGACTACAAAGTCCAAAGATTAAACTGTCAAAAGATGTCTAATACAATAGTAACTTATCCTATTTATACTAGACTAGCTACTAGGGTTTACATGAGTAAGTAATTGATGCATAAATCCACTTCCAGGGCCCACTTGGTGTATGCTTGGGCTGAGCTTGATCTATCCACGAGCTGAGGCTTTTCTTGGAGTTGAACGCCAAGTTATAACGTGTTTTTGGCGTTCAACTCCGGATCATGACGTGTTTCTGGCGTTTAACTCCA
>NC_029776.3:54196751-54197043 GCF_000817695.3 Arachis duranensis | reverse complement strand
AGATAAATTCGAAATTCATGTACTTCTTGTTCTTTTGAATTAAAACATTTTTTAAATTAAGAGAGGTGAAGGATTAATGGGATTTATTCATAGCCTTAAGACATGGTTACTATATACTAATGATCATGAAGTAGAGACATAAAACATAGATAAACACAACCTTAAAAACCGAAAAACAGAAAGAAAATAGGAACAAGGAATGAATCCACCGTAGTGGCGTCTTCTTCTTGAAGGACCAACAATGTCCTTAAGCTCTTCTATGTCCCTTCCTTGCCTTTGTTGCTCCTCCCTC
>NC_029776.3:54194383-54196537 GCF_000817695.3 Arachis duranensis | reverse complement strand
GAGCTTCCTCATGCATCTCTTGAGAGCCGTGAGGGGTCTCTCTTGCTTGCTCCATCCTCTTCTTGGTGATGGGCTTATCCTCTTCAATGGGGATGTCTCCTTCTATGATAACTCCAGCTGAGTAACATAGATGGCAAATAAGGTGAGGAAAAGCTAGCCTTGCCATGGTGGAGGGCTTGTCGGCTATTTTGATTTCATTGGGGATGACCTCATGAACTTCTACTTCCTCTCCAATCATGATGCTATGAATCATGATGGCCCGATCCACAGTAACTTCAGATTGGTTGCTAGTAGGAATGATGGAGCGTTGAATGAACTCCAACCATCCTCTAGCCACAGGCTTGAGGTCCAGTCTTCTTAGTTGAGCTGGCTTGCCTTTGGAGTCTCTTTTCCATTGAGCTCCTTCCACACATATGTCTATTAGGACTTGGTCCAACCTTTGATTAAAGTTGACCCTTCTAGTGTAGGGGCGTTCATCTTCTTGCATCATGGGCAAGTGAAATGCCAACCTCACATTTTCCGGACTAAAATCTAAGTATTTCCCCCGAACCATTGTGAGATAATTCTTTGGATTCGGGTTCATACTTTGACATGTCGGATCTCCGGATACTCATTCTTCTTGAGCTTGAAAGGGACCTCAAGGATCACCTTCTTCTTTGCCACAACATCATAGAAGTGGTCTTGATGGCTCTTGGAGATGAATCTTTCCATCTCCCATGACTCGGAGGTGGAAGCTTTTGTCTTCCCTTTTCCTTTTCTAGAGGATTCTCCGGCCTTGGGTGCCATTGATGGTGATGGAAAAACAAAAAGCTTATGCTTTTACCACACCAAACTTAAAATATTGCTCGCCCTCGAGCAATAGAAGGAAGAAGTGAAGAAGAAGAAGAAGAAAATATGGAGGAGAGGGAGAGAGGTAGGTTCGGCCAAGGGGAAGAAGAGGGGGTTGTGTTGGGTGAAAATGAAGTAGAATGGAAGGGTATATATAGGGAGAGGGGGAGTGTTTATTCGGCCATTTAGGGTGGGAATGGGTGGGAAAATGGTTTTGAATTTTTGAAGGTAGGTGGGGTTTCTGGGGAAGAGTGGATGGATGTGAGTGGTGAAGGGGGTGATTGGGAAGAGGAATTGAGGTGATTGGTAAAGAGTGTTGGGAAGTGTGACATGGGGAATAGTCATTACAAAATAGGATTAGGAGGTAAGGTGGGAATATAGTAGGTGGGGATCCTGTGGGGTCCACAGATCCTGAGGTGATCCTGTGGGGTCCACAGATCCTGAGGTGATCCTGTGGGGTCCACAGATCCTGAGGTGTCAAGAAATTCCATCCCTACACCAAATAGGCATGTAAATTGCCTTTACACACCATTTTGGCGTTTAAACGCCGTGTGGTGCACACTCTGGGCGTTCAACGCCCATGTAAAGCATGTTTCTGGCATTGAACGCCAATTTGGTGCTTGTTACTGGCGTTCAGCGCCAGCTTTTCCTCTTAGGCACATTCCTGGCGTTTAGTGCCAGAATGATGCTCTGTTCTCGCGTTGAACGCCAGCCAGATGCTTCTTACTGGCGTTGAATGCCAGCCTGTGCTTCCTCCAGGGTGATTTTTTTCTTCTGCTGTTTTTGATTCTGTTTTTAATTTTTATGATTTTTTCGTGACTCCTCATGATCATGTACTTAATAAAACACAAAATAACAATAAAATAAAAATTAGATAAATAAAACTGGGTTGCCTCCCAACAAGTGCTTCTTTAATGTCAATAGCTTGACAGTGGCTCTCATGGAGCCACAAAGGTGATCAGGTCAATGTTGTATAGTCCCAAAACCAAACTTAGAGTTTGTATATGGGGTCTTAACACCAAACTTAGAATTTGGTTGTGGCCTCACAACACCAAACTTAGAGTTTGACTGTGGGGGCTTTTCTTGACTCTGAACTGAGAGAAGCTCTTCATGCTTACTCTCTTTTGTTACAGAGGGATGGCCATGTGCCTTAAACACAAGGTAGTCCCCATTCATTTGAAGGACTAGTTCACCTCTGTTGACATCTATCACAGCTCCTGCTGTGGCTAGGAAAGGTCTTCCAAGGATGATGCATTCATCCTCCTCCTTCCCAGTGTCTAAGATTATGAAATCAGCAGGGATGTAAAGGCCTTCAACCTTTACTAA
>NC_029776.3:54193446-54194224 GCF_000817695.3 Arachis duranensis | reverse complement strand
TCCTTTTCAAAGGTCATGGTGCCTATGGTACAAGGTATTAAGAACTTGCTAGGATCTTGTTTCTTTTGAGGTAAAGTTTTCTGAATCCAGGTATCTAGTTCATTAATGAGCAAGGGAGGTTCACTTTCCCAAGTCTCACTACCAAACAACTTGGCATTTAGCTTCATGATAGCTCCTAAGTATTGAGCAACTTGCTCTCCAGTCACATCTTCATCCTCTTCAGAGGAAGAATAGTCTTCAGAGCTCATGAATGGCAGAAGGAGATTTAATGGAATCTCTATGGTCTCTGTATGAGCCTCAGATTCCTTTGGATCCTTAGTAGGAAACTCCTTCTTGCTTGAAGGACGTCCCAGGAGGTCTTCCTCACTAGGATTTTCATCCTCCTCCTCCCTTGTGCATTCGGCCACATTGATCACATCAATGGCCTTGCGCTCTCCTTTTGGATTCTCTTCTGTATTGCTTGGGAGAATACTGGGAGGAGTTTCAATGACTTACTTACTCAGCTGGCCCATTTGTGCCTCTAGATTTCTGATGGAGGATCTTGTTTCATTCATGAAACTGAAAGTGGCCTTTGACAGATCAGAGACTAGATTGGCTAAATTAGAAGTGTTTTGTTCAGAATTCTCTGTCTGTTGCTGAGAAGATGATGGATATGGCTTGCTATTGCTCAGCCTATTATGCCCACCATTGTTAAAGCCTTGTTGAGGCTTTTGTTGATCCTTCCATGAGAAATTTGGATGATTTCTCCATGATGAGTTATAGGTGTTTCCATAAGGTT
>NC_029776.3:54179336-54193197 GCF_000817695.3 Arachis duranensis | reverse complement strand
TGGAATTCCTCTCAGAAGTGTACATGAATTGGTTGTTTGCAACCATGTCAATAAGTTCGTGAGCCTCTTCAGGCATTTTCTTTAGGTGAATAGATCCACCTGCAGAATGGTCCAATGACATTTTCGAAAATTCAGATAGACCATAATAGAATATATCTAATATGGTCCAATCTGAAAACATGTTAGATGGACATCTTTTGGTCAGCTGCTTGTATCTTTTCCAAGCTTCATAGAGGGATTCACCATCTTTTTGTTTGAAGGTTTGAACATCCACTCTAAGCTTGCTCAGCATTTGAAGAGGAAAGAACTTAGCCAAGAAGGTCGTGACCAGCTTATCTCAGGAGTTCAGGCTATCCTTAGGTTGTGAGTTCAACCATGTTCTAGCTCTGTCTCTTACAGCAAAAGGGAAAAGCATGAGCCTGTAGACTTCAGGATCTACTCCATTGAAAGGTTACCTTTAGATTGTTGTAACTTAGCTTCTCTTAATTTTCTCTTCAGAGTCCTTTCAGGTTCTGGATCAATTTCAACAAGGGTGCCTTTATCCTTGTTCCTACTCATATGAAAGAGAAGAAAACAAGAAAAGAAGAGGAATCCTCTATGTCACAGTATAGAGATTCCTTTATGTTAGTAGAAAAAGAAAAGGGGGTAGAAGAAAGAAAAGTGAAGAATCCAAACACAAGGGATATATTGGGTTCGGATTTTAGATGAAGAGAGGTGAAGAGAAGTGTTAGTAATTAAATAAATAAATAGAAGAAGAAAAGAGAGGGAGAATTTCGAAAATAATTTTGAAAAAGGGGTTAGTAATTTTCGAAAATTAGAGATAAGATAAGATTAAAATTAAAATTTAAAACAAAAAGAATTTTTGAAAACGAGATGAGATATTTTCGAAAATTAGAGAGGGAAAAGTAGTTAGGTGGTTTTGAAAAAGATAAGAAACAAACAAAAAGTTAATTAGTTAGTTGAAAAAGATTTTAAAATCAAATTTGAAAAGATAAGAAGATAAGAGGTTAGATAAGATATTTTGAAATCAAATTTTGAAAAAGATAAAATTTTTGAAAAAGATAAGATAAAAGATAAAAAGATATGTTTGAAAAAGATTTAATTTTTTTTTAAAAAGACTTAACTAACAAGAAACTACAAGATAAGATTCTAGAATTTAAAGATTGAACCTTGCTTAACAAGCAAGTAACAAACTTCAAATTTTTGAACCAATCACATTAATTGTTAGCTAAATTTCGAAAATTAGATGTAAAGATAGGAAAAAGATTTTGAAAATATTTTGAAAAAGATTTTTGAAATTTTTTTGAAAAATAGAAAAAAATGAAAAAGATATAATTTTTGAAAAAGATTTTGAAAAGATAAGATTTTTAAAATTGAAAATTTGACTTGACTTGTAAGAAACAACTAATTTTGAAAATTTTTGACTAAGTCAACTCAAATTTTCGAAAATTTGGAGAAAAATAAGGAAAAGATATTTTTTTGAATTTTGAATATTTTAATTATGAGAGAGAAAAACACAAACATGACCCAAAACATGTAAATTTTGGATCAAACACATAATGCATGCAAGAACACTATGAATGTTAAGATGAACACCAAGAACACTTTGAAGATCATGATGAACATCAAGAACATATTTTTGAAAAATTTTTGATGCAAAGAAAACATGTAAGACACCAAACTTAGAAATCTTTAATGCATGGACTCTAACAAACAAAAAATGCATATGAAAAATAACAAACAACACAAAACAAGAAATCATCAAGATCAAACAAGAAGACTTGTCAAGAGCAACTTGAAGATCATGAAGAACACTATGAATGCATGAGATTTTCGAAAAATGCAAGAAAAATTTTTAAAGCATGCAATGGACACCAAACTTAAAAATTGACTCAAGACTCAAACATGAAACACAAAATATTTTTAATTTTTATGATTTTCTAATTTTTTTCGGATTTTTATTATTTTTTTCGAAAATATTTTTGGTAAAACGAAAAAGAAAAATTTTGAAAAAGTTTTTGAAAAGAAAATTACCTAATCTGAGCAACAAGATGAACTGTCAGTTGTCCATACTCGAACAATCCCCGGCAATGGCGCCAAAAACTTGGTGGACGAAATTGTGATCAACAATAATTCCAGGCACTGTTAGAGAAGCTTTTTCTTTCCACAACTCCGTTCAACTTTACCAGCAAATGTACTGGGTCATCCAAGTAATACCTTACGTGAGTAAGGGTCGATCCCACAGAGATTGTTGGTATGAAGCAAGCTATGGTCACCTTGTAAATCTCAGCTAGGCAGATTAAATTGGTTTATGATGAGTTCGAAAATTAATAATAAATATAAAATAAAAAGGGATAAAAATACTTGTGTAAATCAATAGTGGGAATTTCAGATAGGCGTATGGAGATGCTGTGCTCCTCTCGTATCTCTACTTTTTTATTACATTCATCCAATCCTTCCTACTCCTTTCCATGGCAAGCTGTATGTAGGGCATCACCGTTGTCAATGGCTACATCCCATCCTCTCAGTGAAAACGTTCCTATGCTCTGTCACAGCACGGCTAATCATCTGTCGGTTCTCAATCAGGTTGGAATAGAATCCCTTGATTCTTTTGCGCTTGTCATCACGCGCAGCCTTCAGGAGTTTGAAGCTCGTCATAGTCATTCAATCCCAGAATACTACTCGGAATACCATAGACAAGGTTTAGACTTTCCGAACCCTCATGAATGCCGCCATCTATCTAGCTTATACCACGAAGATTCTGTTGGGGAATCTAAGAGATATGCGCCCAGCCTAAAGTAGAACGAAAGTGGTTGTCAGTCATGCGCGTTCATAGGTGAGAATGATGATGAGTGTCACGGATCATCACATTCATCAAAGTGTTATGCAACGTATATCTTGGAATAAGAATAGAAGAGAGTTGAATAGAACATAATAATAATTGTATTGAAACTTGAGGTACAGTAGAGCTCCACACCCTTAATCTATGGTGTGTAGAAACTCCACTGTTGAAAATACAAAAGTGAAAAGTTCAGGCATGGCCGAATGGCCAGCCCTCTCCATGATCAAGAGACCGAATGATCAAAGACTACAAAGTCCAAAGATTAAACTGTCAAAAGATGTCTAATACAATAGTAACTTATCCTATTTATACTAGACTAGCTACTAGGGTTTACATGAGTAAGTAATTGATGCATAAATCCACTTCCAGGGCCCACTTGGTGTATGTTTGGGTGGAGCTTGATCTATCCACGAGCTGAGGCTTTTCTTGGAGTTGAACTCCAAGTTATAACGTGTTTTGGGCGTTCAACTCCGGATCATGACGTGTTTCTGGCGTTTAACTCCAAACAGCAGCATGTACTTGGCATTCAACGCCAAGTTACGTCGTCAATTTCCAAATAAAGTATAGACTATTATATATTTCTGGAAAGCTCTGGATGTCTACTTTCCAACGCCGTTGAGAGCGCGTCAATTGGAGTTCTGTAGCTCCAGAAAATTCATTTCGAGTGCAGGGAGGTCAGATTCCAACAGCATCAGCAGTCCTTTTTGTCAGCCTCTTTCAAAGTTTTGCTCAAATCCCTCAATTTCAGCCAGAAATTACCTGAAATCACAGAAAAACACACAAACTCATAGTAAAGTCCAGAAAAAGATAAATGGCATGAACACATGGTCCGGATTACATGTGAAAAGCTCATCAATGGAAATATAGCAAGTGCATGTAGGACAATGGAATGCAAGAGGTTTATTGGCATGCAGGCAAAGGCATGAATAGCATATATCAAACATTTAATGTCCAAGTTAGGTTACCATTTGTAACAAACTAACTATCACGGTTGTATTGACAATTAAATTTAAATAATAAAATTTGGAAGCGAATTTGTGAAAAGCAAGCATTGCAGAGTAGAGTAAAGTAATATAGAAAAGTGCATAGTGCTATATGGGCTTTTTCACAAATATATGGCATGCATGGTAAACAAGATATAAAAAATATGAAATTGAACATGCAAGCAATCCCTTAAATAGGAGAAAAAATAATTGTCAAACAATTTACAATAATCCACAAGCATATAATGAGGAATGATGACTTAAAAGGTTTCTAACACCATGTAAAAGAAGAAGAAGGAAAAATAAAGATGTGAAAAGAAAAAGAAAAGAAAAGAGAAAATAATAATATATATATACATACTATAATAAGAATGATAGAAAAGAGAAGAAGGAAGAAGAAGGTAAAACCTTGTTAATGGTGGTGAGAGAGAGAGAAAGTGAAAGGTGAGGTAGAAGGGGAAAGGGAGAAAGAAGAAAGAAGGAAGAAGGGGGGAAAAGAAAAAGTAGGGTTTGGAGAAGAGAAAGATAAGATAATTTGGCTTATTGGGTTGAGCTGTGCGGCGCATGTGACGCAGCCACGGAAGGCACGCGTTCGCGTGGATGCGCGTCAGGAAGGCGGCGCGATCGCGTTGTCACGCGGTCGCGTGACCTACATTGTGCTGCTGGCGCGAGTGCAGCCTCGCTCTAGCACAACTCTCTGTTCAATATAATTCAATTGCCAAATTAAGGTGACGCGATCATGTGGGTCATGCGATCGCGTGAGTGTGCATCAGAAATTAATTGACGCGGCCGCGTCGGCAACGCGGTCGCGTGACCAGGATTGTGCTTCCAGCACCAATCCAGCACCACTCTCGCACAATATAGCATTGTGCACCCTTTTACGTCGAAAATGCAGGGCACGCAGCCGCATGGGAGGCCATGATTTCCATGCGACGTGGTCGCGTGGAGTAAATTGTGCCTTTGGCACGACTCCAGCGCTGCTCCTGCGAAACTTTCTGTTCATTTTTATTTTTCTTTACTCCCCCTGCCACGCGGACGCGTCGCTTGTGCGATCGCGTCGTGCGGCGAAATTTTTTTTTTTAGAAAGATAAAGACATGTAATTGAAAGAGCACGAAGGCACTAATAAAGAGAATAGTTATTTAAAGAAGAAAAACTAAAAGTAAAGAAAAGAATAATCATACCGCGGTGGGTTGTCTCCCACCAAGCACTTTGCTTTAACGTCCGTAAGTTGGACGCTCCACTAGCTCAATCTGTTGCTATGTAGGGATCTTCCAGGCGGAAGATCTCAAGCTCCTTGCTCTTCTGCACCTTCTCACCATGGTATAGCTTCAGACGGTGTCCATTGACCTTAATAAGTTCAGAACTTGAAGGATGGCTTAGGTGATAAACTCCGTACGGTTCAGCCTTCTCTATTCTGTATGGACCTTCCCATTTTGATCTCAACTTGCCGGGCATGAGCCTCAGTCGAGATTTGTAAAGGAGAACAAAATTTCCAGGTTGGAACTCTCTCTTCTTGATGTTTTGATCATGCATAGCTTTCATCTTTTCCTTGTATATTCTGGAGTTCTCATAAGCTTCTAGGCGAAGGTTCTCCAGTTCCTGCAGTTGTAACTTTCTTTCAGCTCCAGCATTCTCAATCCCCATGTTACACTCTTTAACTACCCAGAAGGCTTTGTGTTCGATTTCAACTGGGAGATGACAAGCTTTTCCATAAACTAAGCGGAAGGGACTCATCCCAATGGGTGTCTTGTATGCTGTTCTATATGCCCACAGTGCATCTTGTAGTCTGGTGCTCCAGTCTTTTCTGTGAGACTTTACTATCTTTTGCAAGATACATTTAATTTCTCTGTTTGACACCTCGGCTTGCCCATTAGTTTGGGGATGGTAAGCTGTTGCAACTTTATGGATTATCCCATGCTTCTTCATCAATCCTGTTAGTCTCCTGTTACAAAAATGGGTGCCTTGATCACTTACGATCGCTCGTGGTGATCCAAAGCGGCATATAATATGGTTTCTCACAAAGGAAACAACAGTGTTAGCATCATCAGTGCGGGTAGGAATTGCTTCCACCCATTTGGAAACATAATCTACAGCTAACAATATATAAAAATATCCACTAGAATTTGGAAATGGACCCATGAAGTCGATGCCCCAAACATCAAAAATTTCACAGAAAAGCATATATTGTTGAGGCATCTCATCCCTCTTGGATATGTTATCAAATTTCTGGCATGGGTGACAAGATTTACAAAACTCAGCAGCATCTCTAAAAAGAGTAGGCCACCAGAATCCACAGTCTAAGATTTTTGTAGCTGTTTGTTGAGGGCCAAAATGTCCTCCACTTTCAGATGAGTGACATGCTTCTAAAATAGACTGGAATTCTGATTGAGGTATACAACGTCTAATTATCTGGTCAGCGCCACATCTCCATAAATATGGTCATCCCATATATAATATTTAGACTCACTTTTCAGCTTGTCTCTTTGATGTTTAGAAAAATGTGGAGGAAATGTGTGGCTAACTAAATAATTAGCAATAGGTGCATACCAAGGAACTACTTCAGATACTGCTTGCAGGTTGTCAAAAGGAAAATTATCATCTATAGGAGTAGAATCATCCTTAATATGTTCAAGGCGACTCAAGTGGTCTGCAACTAAATTTTGATTACCACTCCTATCCTTGATTTCTAAATCAAACTCTTGTAACAGCAGTATCCAACGTATAAAGTCTTGGTTTGAATTCCTTTTTAGCCAATAGATACTTTAGAGCTGCATGGTTCGAATACACTACTACTCTAGTACCAAGTAAATAAGCCCGGAATTTATCCAGAGCAAAAACAATAGCGTAATCTGGATAAGGGAAGTGCCACCTTCTTAAAGTCCTTAATAAATCTCCTGTAGAAACCTGCATGGCCAAGAAACGAACGGATTTCCCTCACAGAAGAGGGGTAAGGTAAACTAGAAATAACATTCACCTTTGCTGGGTCTACAGAAATGCCATTATTAGATACCACATGTCCCAATACAATCCATTGCTTTACCATAAAGTGGCATTTTTCGAAATTCAATACAAGGTTTGCATTAATACATCTATCTAATACTCTAGATAATCCATCTAAGCAAAGGTTAAAAGAATCACCATAAACGCTAAAATCGTCCATAAAAACTTCCATACAGTCTTCAATAAGATCAAAGAAAAGACTCATCATGCACCTTTGGAAAGTAGCTGGTGCATTGCACAAGGCAAAGGGCATTCTTTTATAAGCATATGTTCCAAAAGGACATGTAAAAGTAGTCTTTTCCTGATCCTCAGGAGCTATATGAATCTGGAAATAACCTGTGTAACCATCTAAAAAGCAATAATGTGATTTACTTGACAGGCGATCCAGCATTTGATCAATGAATGGAAGTGGATAGTGATCCTTACGAGTAGCTTGGTTGAGATGCCTGTAATCAATGCAGACTCTCCAAGCATTCTGAACTCTAGTTGCTATGAGCTCTCCATGCTCATTTTTCACTGTAGTGACTCCGGACTTCTTGGGCACCACTTGCACTGGGCTTACCCATTCACTGCCTGAAATGGGATATATGATACCGGCCTCCAATAGTCTGGTCACTTCCTTTTTGACAACTTCCAAGATGGTAGGATTCAATCTTCTTTGTGGTTGACGGACAGGTCTTGCTCCCTCTTCTAAAAATATTCTGTGCTCGCATATTCGAGGGTTGATTCCCACTATGTCTGCCAAACTCCACCCTATTGCTTTCTTATGCTTCCTCAACACATCAAGTAGTTGTTCTTCTTGTTGAGAAGTCAGTTCTCTTGCAATAATAACCGGAAGCTTTTGCTCATTCTCAAGGTAAGCGTATTTGAGATGTGGAGGGAGAGGTTTCAATTCTAACTTTTGATCATGGACAGGCTTTGGGTTATCTGGGGCTTGTGAAAATGGAGAAGTGTTCTCATTGTCAGTTAAGAAGGTCCCCATACTTGGACCTTGTCCAGTGTGCCTCTCTTCAAACTCTTCCTTTTGAACTTCAGCCACACTTTCGTCTATGACATCACATTGGAAGATAGAACGATCTTCTGGGGGGTTGTCAATGACTCCATTCAGATTGAAGATTACTATGCGGCCATCTATTTCAAAGGAGTATGTCCCTGAAAAAGCATCCAATTTGAATTTTGATGTGTTCAGGAATGGTCTTCCAAGTAGGATTGATGATGGCTTATCTGAATCATTATGGGGCATCTCCAAGATATAAAAATCAGTGGGAAATGTGAGCCCTTTAATGTTCACCAAAACATCTTCAGCAACTTCAGCAACTGTAATAATGCTTTTATCTGCTAACACAAAACGAGCTGCCGACCTTTTTAAGGGAGGGAGCCTTAAAACATCATATATAGACAAAGGCATTATACTGACACATGCTCCTAAATCAACACATGCAATCATAAATTACTACACCACCAATAGTACAACTAACTACGCAAGGACCTGGATCACTACATTTTTCAGGTAATCCCCCCATTAAAGCAGATATAGAACTACCTAAAGGAATAGTTTCTAATTCATTAATTTTATCTTTATAGATACATAAGTCTTTTAGAAACTTTGCATATTTAGGTACCTGCTGAATAACATCAAAAAGGGGAACAGTTACCTCAACCTTTTTGAATATCTCTACCATTTTAGGATCAGGTTCCAGCTGCTTCCTAGGCTTCCTTGCAAGTTGTGGAAATGGAATGGGAGTAGCGTTTTCTATGGTGCCTGCACCTTTTTGTGCCTCTTCCTGTGGTTGAGCTATCTCTTCTTCGGCTATGTCCTGTATATCCTCTTCCTCTTCAACATCTTCGATTTCTACCACCTCTTCAGCTGAGGCATATTCTGGTGAGCTTGGTTCCTCCTGATTCCTCTCCTGCAGTGTGGTTTCAGACCTCAGAGTGATGGCATTAATTCCTCCCTTTGGACTGGGTAATGGTTGAGAGGGGATTCCAGTGGTGCTTGAAGGTTGGTTACTGGAATTTTATGCTGAACCAAGTTGTGTCATAAAAGCTTGTAGAGTAGAGGTGAAACCATTCAGACTGGCGTTAATACTGTTCACGATGGTATTTTCCATGGCCAGTTGTCTTTTCTCAAAAGCTTGTAATAATTCTTCATTAGAAGATACAAAGAATGAGTAAATTGAGAGGTTTGCTGCTGATTGTTCGGTGGTCCTTGGTTTTGCCTCAGGTGAGGTGCTCGGTAAGGTTGATTTTGCTGCCTGTTGTTGTAATTATTCCACCTCTGATTTTCCTGATTATCTCTGCCTCCCCTATTATTATTATCCCTCCAATTCTGGTTTGAATTGTCCTGCCATCCATGGTTATTATTTCCACTTTGATTGTACCCTTGGTTGGGGCGGTCATAGAAGTTGTGAGTGGATGCCACCATGTTGTCTTCTTGTTGGAGCTGCGGGCATTCATCAGTGTAATGGCTGTAATCAGCACAAATTCCGTAAATTCTTTGTGGAACTAGTTGTTGGTTTTGCTGCGGTTGAGTTTGCTGAGCTTGTTGATTTAACTGCATTAGCTTCAGCAGGTTGGTCATTTCACAGATGCTTCGATTTAGAGCAGCAGTCTCTATGCCAGAAGATACTTCTGCAACGGCCCTTGAACGGCCTTTCTTCTGTCTGTGGTTCCGAGTAGATTCAGCTAAATCACTGATCAATTGCCAAGCTTCATCAGTGGTCTTGTACTTCTTCATAGACCCATTGTTGGCACTTTCCAATGTGGTCTTATCTTGGGGTCTCATACCTTGGGTGACATAGCTGAGTAGCACGATCTTGTCGATCATGTGGTGGGGGCATGCTTCCAGAAGATTATTGAAGCGCTCCCAGTATTCAAAGAGAGTCTCATTGTCATCCTGAATAATTGTAGAGATATCCTTCCTCAGTTTATCAGTAACTTCAGATGGGAAGAATTTCTCTAGGAACTCCTTTCTGAGTGTATCCCAGTTGGATACATTTGCTAGAGGTTGAGTGTAGTACCACTCTCTTGCTTTTCCCTCAAGAGAGAACGGAAAAGCTTTCAGCAGAATTGAAGTTTCATCAGCACCATCACGCATGACAGTAGAACAGGCTGCCTGGAAATCTCTCAAGTGCTTGATAGGCTCTTGAGCAGGTAGGCCATGAAACTTAGGTAGTAGGTTGATCAGAGCGGTCTTCAGTTCAAAATCTACAGCTGGATTCGAATGACGCGCTTGATATGATAGCTACCGCTGGATGATGTGCTTGAAATGGTTGCAGTGTAAAATCAGGAGCTCCTTCCTCCTAAATGGTAATTCTTCTAGCTACCATGTTTTCTGCACGTAAAACAACCAAATCAGTAGAACGGGGGCTGGTTTCTTCCTCAGATTCACTTTCAGATCCTCCCTCAGAGCGGACTAACCTACGCTGTTCTCGCCTTATTCGTGAAATTGTTCTTTCAATTTCAGGATTGAATATTAGCAAGCGCGGATCAGGAAGTGAACGTGTCATTTGACAGAAGAAACACGCAGCTCATAGTAGCAAAATTAAAGAAAATGCAAATAAATAAATTCTAATTAATAAAATAAGCACTCTATTGCAACTCCCCGGCAACGGCGCCAAAAATTGATGGAGTGCAGAAGCTAGTGAATTAAAAATTTATTAAAATGGTTATGTTGCAAGTATAGTTCTTAACTCACTGAAAATCTGCCTATCAATTTAGAAATATGTCACTGAAAGTTTAAATTAAAATTACTGGGAGTTTTAAGTCTCAGGTCGTCTCCCAACGAGTTGCAGAAAAATGTGCTGTTTTATTAATCAGATATTCCAAAAAGAGTTGAGCTAAGTAAATTGGGATTTAAATTGAGGAATTTTAAATAATAAAAATAAGAGGCCTTGACTGGGAATTGATTGGTTAGAATCTCTATCATTGATGTTGTGATTGTAAGATTAATTTATAATTAATAGTTGTTCTGTTTGGTTATCCCTTACTAGGTAAGAGAAAGTCAAACAAGTGGAAATGCCAGATCTGTTCACAAGTTGCAACCCACTTAGTTCAAAGGGATTGGCGTCGGTGACAGGATAGCAATCCAACATTCAACCCAATTACAAATTTTTCTTTCAATCCTTCCAACTCAAGAGTTCCTTTTAATCAACTCCCCATCAAGTAATGAAACTACTCACGCATTGTAAATAAAGAATCCATGGCACATGAAAGGGAATTAAAAGAAGACATGATTATTGGAATGGAATTTAAATTAAAAAGAAATAATCCTTGCATTAATTAATCATAAAAATATCTGAATGACAAAATTGAACATAACAAAGAACATGGAAGAATAAAACCAAGTTAAGAGAACAAACTAGAGTGATGAAGTCTTGATGAGGAAAATAACTCTTCTCAATGTTCCAATGCTAAGATCAATTGAAAATTAAAAATCTTAAAACTAGAGAGAAAAAAACCTAAGAGAGTCAAAAACTAGATCTAAACTACTTAATGAATGTTTTCTCTGTTGTTTCTGCATATTCTTTGACTCTGGTCTGCTGTTCCGGGCCGAAAACTGGGCCGAAATAGGGTCAAAAATCGCTGGTTTCAGATTCTGCAGTTTATGCAGATCGCGCATGTCACGCGATCGTGTCGTCCATGCGGACGCGTCGCTGGCGCTTTTCCTCTTCACGCGTTCGCGTCGTCCACACTACCGCGTTGCTTGTGCTTTCCAATCCTGCGCGGCCGCGTCACTGTGATTTGCGCTCCTTCGCGCGGTCATGTGAGCCATGCGACCGCGTCACTTTTCGCTGGTTATCTCCTCAAACTCTTGTGTTCCTTCCATTTTTGCTAGCTTCCTCTCTAATCTCCATCTCATTCATGCCCTATAAAGCCTGAAACGCTTGACACACAGATTATGGCATCGAATGGAATAAAGGAGAATTAAAATTAAATAATTAAAGTCTCTGGAAAGCAATTTTCAAACATGTAATAAATTCAGGAAGGAAATCTAAATGCATGCTAAATTGATGAATAAGTGGGTAAGGATCACGACAAAACCACACAATTAAACACAATATAAACTTTAAAATAGTGGTTTATCAGTGACTTTCCATGATCATCAACCTACAGAAAACATAAAATAAAAAGGAAAATAGATAAATATAACATTGGGTTGCCTCCCAACAAGCGCTTCTTTAATGTCAGTAGCTTGACAGTGGGCTCTCATGGAGCCTTACAGATACTCAGAGCAATGTTGGAACCTCCCAACACCAAACTTAGAGTTTGACTGCGGGGGCTCTGTTTGGCTCTGTTTTGAGAGAAGCTCTTCCTGCTTCCTCTCCATGGTAACAGAGGGATATCCTTAAGCCTTAAACACAAAGGATTCTTCATTCACTTGAATGATCAATTCTCCTCTGTCAACATCAATCACAGCCTTTAATGTGGCTAGGAAGGGTCTGCCAAGGATGATGGATTCATCCATGCACTTCCCAGTCTCTAGGACTATGAAATCAGTAGAGATGTAATGGTCTTCAATCTTTACCAGAACATCCTCTACAAATCCACAAGCTTGTTTTCTTGAATTATCTGCCATCTCTAGTGAGATTCTTGTAGCTTGCACCTCAAAGATCCCTAGCTTCTCCATTACAGAGAGAGGTATGAGGTTTATGCTTGACCCTAGGTCACACAGAGCCTTCTTAAAGGTCATGGTGCCTATGGTACAAGGTATTGAGAACCTTCCAGGGTCCTGTCTCTTTTGAGGTAATCTCTGCCTAGTCAAGTCATCCAGTTCTTTGGTGAGCAAAGGAGGTTCGTTCTCCCAAGTCTCATTACCAAATAACTTGTCATTTAGCTTCATGATTGCTCCAAGGTATTTAGCAACTTGCTCTTCAATGACATCTTCATCCTCTTCAGAGGAAGAATACTCATCCGAGCTCATGAATGGCAGAAGTAAATTCAATGGAATCTCTATGGTCTCATTATAAGCCTCAGATTCCCATGGTTCCTCATTAGGGAACTCATTGGAGGCCGGTGGACGTCCATTGAGGTCTTCCTCAGTGGCGATCACTGCCTCTTCCTCCTCTCCAAGTTCGGCCATGTGGGTCATGTTAATGGCCTTGCATTCTCCTTTTGGTTCTCTTCTGTATTGCTTGGAAGAGTACTAGGAGGTAGTTTAGTAATTTTCTTGCTCAACTGTCCCACTTGTGCCTCCAAATTCCTAATGGAGGACCTTGTTTCAGTCATGAAACCTTGAGTGGTTTTGATTAGATCAGAGACCATGGTTGCTAAGTCAGAGTGGCTCTGCTTAGAATTCTCTGTCTATTGCTGAGAAGATGATGGAAAAGACTTGCCATTGCTAAACCTGTTTCTTCCACCATTATTGTTGTTGAAACCTTGTTGAGGTCTCTATTGATCTTTCCATGAGAGATTTGGATGATTTCTCCATGAAGGATTATAGGTGTTTCCATAGGGTTCTCCTATGTAATTCACCTCTTCCATTGAATGGTTCTCAGGATCATAAGTTTCTTCTTCAGATGAAGCATCCTTAGTACTGCCTGGTGCAGCTTGCATTCCAGACAAACTTTGAGAAATCATATTGACTTGCTGAGTCAATATTTTGTTCTGAGCCAGTATGGCATTCAGAGTATCAATCTCAAGAACTCCTTTCTTCTGATTCGTCCCATTGTTCACAGGATTCATTTCAGAGGTGTACATGAATTGGTTATTTGCAACCATTTCAATGAGCTCTTGAGCTTCTGCAGGCGTCTTCTTCAGATGAAGAGATCCTCCAGCAGAGCTGTCCAACGACATCTTAGACAGTTCAGACAGACCATCATAGAAGATACCTATGACCCTCAATTCAGAAAGCATGTCAGAAGGACACTTTCTGATGAATTGTTTGTATCTTTCCCAAGCTTCATAGAGGGATTCACCTTCCTTCTATCTGAAGGTTTGGACTTCCACTCTAAGCTTACTCAATTTTTGAGGTGGAAAGAACTTTGCCAAAAAGGCATAGACTAGCTTTTCCCAAGAGTTCAGGCTTTCTTTAGG
>NC_029776.3:54173911-54179188 GCF_000817695.3 Arachis duranensis | reverse complement strand
ATTAGGTCCTCTACAGAGAGTTGTGCTTTAGCTTCTCTTAGCTTTCACTTCAAGGTCCTTTCAGGTTTAGGGTCAGCCTCAACAAGAATGCTTTTGTCTTTGCTCATTCTCATATGAAAGAGAAGAGAACAAGAAAATATGGAATCCTCTATGTCACAGTATAGAGATTCCTTGAGGTGTCAGAGGAAAAGAAAAATAGATGGAAGAGGTAGAAGAATTCGAACATATCAAGAAAGATGGAGTTCGAATTGTGCATTGAGGAGGAGTGTTAGTCCATAAATAGAAGGATGTGAGAAGAGGGGAAGAAATTTTCGAAAATAAATTAAAAAGATTATAAAAACATTTTGAAAAATACTAATTGATTTTCGAAAACTAAGAGTGGAAAAGAAATCAAGTGATTTTTGAAAAAGATTTTGAATTTAGAAATAAAAAAGATATGATTGAAAACTATTTTTAAAAATATGTGATTAAAAGATATGATTGAGAATATATGATTTGAAAAACAATTTAAAAAGATTTGATTTTAAAAATTAATGACTTGGCTAACAAGAAAAGATATGATTCAAACATTAAACTTTTCTCAACAGAAAAGGCAACATACTTGAAATGTTGAATCAAATCATTAATTGTTAGCAAGTATTTTTTTTAAAAAAAGAAAGAGATTGATTTTGAAAAGATATGATTGAAAAGATATGATTTGCAAAAGATTTGATTTTGAAAAATTTTGAAAACTTGAAAAAAAATTGAGTTAAAAACAAAATCTTCCTTCTGGTGCCATCCTGGCGTTAAACGCCCAGAATGGTATACATTCTGGCATTTAACGCCAAAAACACTACCCTTTTGGGTGTTAAACACCCAGCCAGGTACCCTGGCTAGCGTTTAAATGCCAGTTTTCCTTCCTCACTGGGCGTTTTGAACGCCCAGCCTTTTCTGTGTAATTCCTCTACTGTATGTTCTGAATCTTCAATTCTCTGTATTATTGACTTGAAAAGACACAAATTAAAATATTTTTGGATTTTTAATGATGAGGAATAATTAAAATGCAACTAAAATCAAATAAACAATGCATGCAAGACACCAAACTTAGAAGTTTGTATACTACTGACACTAACAAATTGAGAATGCATATGAGACACAACAAAACACTCAAGACAAGAGAATTTAAAGATCAGAGCAAGGAGATCATCAAGAACAACTTGAAGATCAATGAAGACACATGAATGAATTCGAAAAATGCAAGAAGAAAAGAAACATGCAATTGACACCAAACTTAAACTGAGACACTAGACTCAACAAGAAGCATAAAATATTTTTGGTTTTTATGATTTTGTAAATTCTTTTTTTTTGGATTTTTTTCGAAAATTGAGTGAAAAAGAAAATAAGGATATCAAAATTCTTAATGAGAATTCCAGGAATCATGCAATGTTAGTCTAAAGCTTTAATTTCCAGGAATCATGCAATGTTAGTTTAAAGCTTTAGTCTAAAAAGATTAGACATGGCTAGCCAAGCTTCAACAGGACATTACATTCAAGAGCTAAATTGATGAGAATCAATCAGCTTTGGTGATGATAAGAACATCACTTTGAAACACTAGAATTCATTCTTAAAAATTTTGAAGAAAAATACCTAAGCTAAGCAACAAGATGAACTGTCAGTTTGTCCAAACTCAAACAATCCCCGGCAACGGCGCTAAAAACTTAGTGCACGAAATTGTGATCTCTACTTTTCACAACTCAAACAATCCCCGGTAATGGCTCCAAAAACTTGGTGCTCAATACCATGGTCTAAACATAATTTCACAACTTCGCACAACTAACCAGCAAGTGCACTGGGTCGTCCAAGTAATAAACCTTACGCGAGTAAGGGTCGATCCCACGGAGATTGTTGGTATGAAGCAAGCTATGGTCATCTTGTAAATCTCAGTCAGGCAGATTCAAATGGTTATGGATGATTTATGAATAAAGCATAAAATAAGGATAGAGATACTTATGTAATTCATTGGTGAGAATTTCAGATAAGCGTATGGAGATGCTTTGTCCCTTCTGTCTCTCTGCTTTCCTATTGTCTTCATCCAATCCTTCTTACTACCTTTCCTACTGTCTTCATCCAATCCTTCTTACTACTTTCCATGGCAAGCTGTATGTTGGGCATCACCGTTGTCAGTGGCTACAGTCCCATCCTTTTCAGTGAAAATGTTCAACGCGCTCTGTCAAAGGACGGCTAATCATCTGTCGGTTCTCAATCAGGTTGGAATAGAATCCAGTGATTCTTTTGCATCTGTCACTAACGCCTAGCCTTCAGGAGTTTGAAGCTTGTCACAGTCATTCAATCCTTGAATCCTACTAAGAATACCACAGACAAGGTTTAGACCTTCCGGATTCTCTTGAATGCCACCATCAATTCTAGCTTATACCACGAAGATTCTGATTAAGGGATCCAAGAGATAAACATTCAAGCCTTGTTTGCTTGTAGAACGGAAGTGGTTGTTAGGCACGCATTCATAAGTGAGAATGATGATGAGCGTCACATAATCATCACATTCATCATGTTCTTGGGTGCAAATGAATATCTTAGAACAAGAATAAGCTGAATTGAATAGAAGAACAATAGTAATTGCATTAATACTCGAGGTATAGTAGAGCTCCACACCTTAATCTATGGTGTGTAGAAACTCCACCGTTGAAAATACATAAGAACAAGGTCTAGGCATGGCCGAGAGGCCAGCCCCCATGATCTAAGATAGCATAAGAATAAAGATAGCTACCAAGATCTTTGGCCCCAGAGAGGGAACCAGAAGAACCAAGATGATCTAAGTACTAGATGTCCAAAGATGATCAAAAGATCTAAAATGATCCAAAGATGAAAATACAATAGCAAAAGGTCCTATTTGTAGAGGACTAGTAGCTTAGGGTTTATAGAAATGAGTAAATGACATAAAAATCAACTTCCGGGCCCACTTGGTGTGTGCTTGGGCTGAGCATTGAAGCTTCTATGTGTAGATACTTTTCTTGGAGTTAAACGCCAGCTTTTGTGCCAGTTTGGGCGTTTAACTCCCATTCTTGTGCCAGTTCCGGCGTTTAACGCCGGGCAGTTTTGAGCTTATTTGGAACGCCGGTTTGGGCCATCAAATCTTGTGCAAAGTATATATTGCTGGAAAGCCCAGGATGTCTACTTTCCAACGCAGTTGAGAGCGCGCCAATTGGGCTTCTATAGCTCCAGAAAATCCACTTCGAGTGCAGGGAGGTCAGAATCCAACAGCATCTACAGTCCTTTTCAGCCTCTGAATCAGATTTTTGCTCAGGTCCCTCAATTTCAGCCAGAAAATACCTGAAATCACAGAAAAACACACAAACTCATAGTAAAGTATAGAAAAGTGAATTTTAACTAAAAACTAATAAAAATATAATAAAAACTAACTAAAACATAGTAAAAACATACTAAAAACAATGCCAAAAAGCGTATAAATTATCCGCTCATCACAAAGCAAGAGTGCAAAAATTTGCAACAATGGGAAAGAGAGTGCAAGATAATATAAATTCATGTCAATGCAAAATTAATACAAATATCATAAAAGATTAGCATTGACTTAAACAATGTTACCCAACAGTGTAAAACAAGTCACTGAGTACCAAAATAATACCAAAAAAGACACAACAGTTGAATATGAACAAGTAACACCAATGGAGAAATAATAAATTTAGAAAAGAAAATAAAAAGATGCACAAAATTAAAATGCAATGGAATAAAGTATGCAAATAAATTAAATACAATAGAACAGAGGTGAAAAAGATGAGAAGTCAAAGAAAATAAGAAAGGAAAGAGAAAGAAATAAGAAAAGATAAGAAAAAAAAGGATTTGAGGAAGAAAAGATAAGATATTTGGCAAATTAGGATAAGCTGTGCGATGCAAGCGACGTGATCGCGTGGAGCACGCGGTCGCGTGACTTGCACTTATACGGATTGACGCGGTCGCGTTGTTCACGCGGTCGCGTGACACAGTTTATACTACTGGCGCGAGGGCAGCCTCGCGCTCGCACAACTCTCTGTTCAAAATTTTTATTTTCGCCAAATCTGGGGCGACGCGATCGCGTGGGTCATGCGATCGCTTGAGTGGCCATCATGGAGATATGACGCGGACGCGTGGGGGCACGCATTCGAGTGGGAGGGCTTGGGCGTCCAGCACGAGTCCGGCCCAACTCCAGCACAACTTTCGGCCATGCACTCTTTTCACGTTGATATTCAGGTCACGCGGCCGCGTGGGGCGCGCGGTTGCGTGGGAGGCCATTATTCCCATGTGACGCGGATGCGTCAGTGACGCGGTCGCGTGGGACGATTTGTGCCATTGGCACACCTCCAGCCACACTTTCGTGTGACTCTCTGTTCATTTTATTATTCTCTCCCACACATGCGATGCAAACGCGTCAATGAGGCGGTCGCGTCGCATGAAATTTTTTTTTAAATGCAGGTATGCAAATATGCAGTATGCAAAATGCAATGATTAATATGAATGATATGAAAAACTCCAGGTTTAATATAATAAAATAAAATAAAACTTGAAGACAAATAAGACTAAATAAGAAAATGAAAAAGGGACGATCATACCATGGTGGGTTGTCTCCCACCTAGCACTTTTAGTTAAAGTCCTTAAGTTGGACATTGATTGAGCTTCCTGTTATGGCGGCTTATGTTTAAATTCATCCAGAAATCTCCCCCAATGCTTGGAACACTGGTGCACGAAATTGCAATCACACTTTTTGCAATCCGCACAAATAACCAGCAAGTGCACTGGGTCGTCCAAGTAATACCTTACGTGAGTAAGGGTCGAATCCCACGGAGATTGTTGGATTGAAGCAAGCTATGTTTATTTTATTAATCTTAGTCAGGATACCAATAGGGTTCTTTAGCCTCGTATAAAGTAAAAAGGGCATAAAATTAATAGTTGTTACTTTAATAATGGAGAATATGTTGGAGTTTTGGAGATGATTTGTCCTCTGAATTTCAAATTTTCCTTGAAATCCTTTTCCCACACGCAAGGTTCCTTCCATGGCAAGCTCTATGTAGGGTGTCACCATTGTCAATGGCTACTTCCCATCCTCTCAGTGAAAATGGTCCAAATGCTCTGTCACAGCACGGCTAATCATCTGTCGGTTCTCAATCAGGTTGGAATAGAATCCATTGATTCTTTTGCGTCTGTCATTAACGTCCAGCCTTCAGGAGTTTGAAGCTCGTCACAGTCATTCAATCCCAGAATCCTACTCGGAATACCACAGACAAGGTT
>NC_029776.3:54172137-54173850 GCF_000817695.3 Arachis duranensis | reverse complement strand
GGAGGTGGTTGTCAGGCACACGTTCATGGATTGAGGAAGGTGATGAGTGTCACGGATCTTCACCTTCTCCATAATTAAGCGCGAATGAACATCTTAGATAAGAACAAGCGTGTTTGAATGGAAAACAAAAGTAATTGCATTAATTCATCGAGACGTTGCAGAGCTCCTCACCCCCAACAATGGAGTTTAGAGACTCATGCTGCCAAAGAGTGTATAATTCAGATCTGAAAATGTCATGAGGTACAAAATAAGTCTATAAAAGTTGTTTAAATAGTAAACTAGTAACCTAGGTTTACAGAATATGAGTAAACTAAGATAACTGGTGCAGAAATCCACTTCTGGAGCCCACTTGGTGTGTGCTGGGGCTGAGACTTAAGCCTCTCACGTGCTTGGGCTATTTCTGGAGTTGAACGCCAGGTTGTAACGTGTTTTGGGCGTTGAACTCCAACTTGTAACTTGTTTCTGGCGCTGGACGCCAGATTGTAACATGGAACTGGCATTGAACGCCAGTTTACGTCGTCTATCTTTGCGCAAAGTATGGACTATTATATATTGCTGGAAAGCCCTGGATGTCTACTTTCCAACCCAATTGAGAGCGCGTCAATTAGACTCTTGTAGCTCCCAAAAATCCATTCCGAATTCAGGGAGGTCAGGATCCAACAGCATCAGCAGTCTTTTTTCAGCCTAACTCAGATTTTTGCTCAGCTCCCTCAATCTCAGCCAGAAAATGCCTGAAATCACAGAAAAACACACAAACTCATAGTAAAGTCCATAAATATAATTTTTGCCTAATAACTAATAATATTATACTAAAAACTAATTAAAACATGCTAAAATCTACATGAAATTACCCCCAAAAAGCGTATAAAATATCCGCTCATCACAACACCAAACTTAAACTGTTGCTTGTCCCGAAGCAACTAGATGAACAAAAATAGGATAAAAAGAATTTAAGGAGTAATAAAATCTCCGAGTTTTAAGTGAAGCTCAGATTCTAATTTAGATGAGCGGGGCTAGTAGCTTTTTGTTTCTGAACAGTTTTGGCATCTCCCTTTATCCTTTGAAATTCAGAATGATTGGCATCCATAGGAACTCAGAATTCAGATAGTATTATTGATTCTCCTAGTGTAGTATGTTGATTCTTGAACACAGTTACTTTATGAGTCTTGACCGTGGCCCTAAGCACTTTGTTTTCCAGTATTACCACCAGATACATAAATGCCACAGACACATGACTAGGTGAACCTTTTCAGATTGTGACTCAGCTTTGCTAAAGTCCCCAGTTAGAGGTGTCCAGAGCCCTTAAGCACACTCTTTTTGCTTTGAATCACGACTTTAACCACTCAGTCTCAAGCTTTTCACTTGGACCTGCATGCCACAAGCACATGGTTAGGGACAGCTTGATTTAGCCGCTTAGGCCTGGAATTACTTCCTTGGGCCCTCCTATCCACTGATGCTCAAAGCCTTGGATCCTTTTCACCCTTGCCTTTTGGTTTTAAGGGCTATTGGCTTTTTTTCTTGATCCAATGATTTCTTGTAAAAGTTTTTTTTTTTGTTTTTTTCACTGCTTTTTCTTGCTTCAAGAATCAATTTCATGATTTTTCAGATCATCAATAACATTTCTCTTGTTCATCATTCTTTCAGGAGCCAACAATTTTAACATTCATAAAATTCAATATAAAAAATATGCACTGTTCAAGCATTCATTCAGAA
>NC_029776.3:54171681-54172037 GCF_000817695.3 Arachis duranensis | reverse complement strand
AAAAAATATTGCCTCTTTATTCTAAAAATCTACTATTTTATTTATGTTTGATGATGATGAGAAAAATAAATTATAGCTTAATTGGAGATAAAATCAAAATAGAGATACTAAATACTACTACTCCTATATAACTTCTAAGGTAAATTTCTATAAAAATACTATCACAGAGTTAAAGCTTAAAATTAGAACTTAACAACATGTATTTTGGGAAGTGGATGTTCCTCTAGTCTGTGGGGTGCTTGGTCCTTCAAGGAATAGCTTCTGACGCTTTAGTTCCTTCAGTTCACATCCTTGCTCTTCCTGTTCCCTTAGGTGCCATGATCTTGATGAGTTTTAGCTCAGTGATCATGGCAACT
>NC_029776.3:54169456-54171405 GCF_000817695.3 Arachis duranensis | reverse complement strand
GTGCTTCTTTCTGGCGTTCAACGCCCAGAAGATGCTTCTTTCTGGCGTTTAATGCCCAGATGGCTACCCTTACTGGCATTGAATGCCCAGTGGGTGCTTCTTTTGGGCGTTCAACGCCCAAAATGTTTCTCACTGGCTTTTTCACGCCAGTGAGCTTCCAAATTCCCTTGTAACTCTGTGAATCCAATCAATTGCTATTTTACCTTTTGAAGATACTCTGTCATATACCTGTAAAAATCAATTAATTAACAAAAACAAATAAAATTAAATTTTGTGAATGGCTGGGTTGCCTCCCAACAAGCGCTTCTTTAATGTCATTAGCTGGACTATTACTGAGCTTTTAATCAAGTCTCAGTTTTGAGCATTCTTGCTCAAAATTGCTTTTAAGATAATGTTTGACTCTCTGTCCATTAACAATATTAGAGTTTGAATGTGGGGGTTCAACACCAAACGTAGAGTTTGGTTGTGGCCTCCCAACACCAAACTTAGAGTTGGACTGTGGGGGCTTTGGTTGACTCTACAGTGAGAGAAGCTTTTCATGCTTCCTCTCCATGGTTACAAAAGGAGAACCTTGTGTCTTATAGTTTGCAATGTCTGCAAACCACAGAGCTTCCTGAACAGCAAACAATTGCTCATCCGGAAAGGTTTCAGAGATCTCAGTAGGAGAAAGGGATGCTCCTGCTACTGGTTCTATCCGGGACAGGTGTTCAGCTACTTGATTCTCTGTTCCTTTTCTGTCTCTTATTTCTATATCAAACTCTTGCAGAAGCAACACCCATCTTATGAGCCTGGGCTTTGAATCCTGCTTTTTGAGTAGATATTTAAGAGCAGCATGGTCGGTGTACACAATCACTTTTGATCCTACTAAGTAGGATCTAAACTTGTCAATGGCATAAACCACTGCAAGTAATTCTTTTTCTGTGGCTGTGTAATTTTTCTGGGCATCATTCAAAACACCGCTAGCATAATAAATGACATGCAGAAGCTTGTTATGCCTCTGTCCCAATACTGCACCAATGGTATGGTCACTGGCATCACACATTAGTTCAAAGGATAATGTCCAGTCTGGTGCAGAAATAACTGGTGCTGTGACCAGCTTAGCTTTCAGGGTCTCAAACGCCTGCAGACACTTTGTGTCAAACACAAATGGCGTGTCGGCAGCTAGCAGATTGCTCAGAGGTTTTGCAATTTTTGAAAAATCCTTTATAAACCTCCTATAGAATCCTGCATGCCCCAGAAAGCTTCTGATTGCCTTAACATTGGCAGGTCGTGGTATTTTTTCAATTACTTCAACTTTAGCTTGATCCACCTCTATTCCCTTGTTTGAAATTTTATGCCCAAGGACAATCCCTTCAGTCACCATAAAGTGACATTTTTCCTAGTTTAAAACTAGGTTGGTCTCTTGGCATCTTTTCAGAACAAGTGCTAAATGGTTAATGCAGGAGCTGAATGAGTCTCCAAATACTGAAAAGTCATCCATGAAGACTTCCAGAAACCTCTCTACCATATCAGAGAAGATAGAGAGCATACACCTCTGAAAGGTTGCAGGTGCATTACACAGACCAAAAGGCATCCTTCTGTAGGCAAACACTCCAGAAGGACATGTGAATGCTGTTTTCTCTTGGTCCTGAGGATCTACAGCAATTTGGTTGTAACCTGAATAGCCATCCAAAAAGCAGTAATATTCATGTCCTACTAGTCTCTCTAGCATCTGGTCTATGAATGGTAAAGGAAAATGATCCTTCCTGGTGGCTGTATTGAGCCTTCTGTAGTCAATACACATACACCACCCTGTAACTGTTCTTGTAGGAACCAGTTCATTCTTTTCATTATGAACCACTATCATTCCTCCCTTCTTAGGGACAACATGGACAGGGCTCACCCAGGGGCTATCAGAAATAGGATAGATAATCCCAGCCTCTAGTAACTTAGTGACCTCTTTCTGCACC
>NC_029776.3:54168655-54169319 GCF_000817695.3 Arachis duranensis | reverse complement strand
CGATCACTTATGGACCACCCAAGAGCTGTCTTGTGTGTCCTTAGCACCTGAATTAGTGCTTTCTCTTCCTGTGGCCCTAAAGCAGAGCTTATGATTACAGAAAAAGTGTCACCTTCTCCCAGAAATGCATATTTCAGGGATGGTGGTAGTGGTTTGAGCTCGGGTTTAGGAGGTTTCTCCTCTTCCTGAGGAGTTTTCAGAGGTTCTTTTATTTCCTCTGGTTCCTCCAAATCAAGCTGAACATCTTTAAAGATATCCTCTAGCTCTGATTCGAGACTCTCAGTCATATTGATCTCCTATACCAGGGAATCAATAATATCAACACGCATGCAGTCTTTTGATGTGTCTGGATGCTTTATTGCTTCAATAGCATTCAGCCTAAACTCATCCTCATTGACTCTCAAGGTCACTTCTCCTTTTTGGACGTCAATGAGGGTTCGCATTGACTCTCGGTGTTATCTCCCCTTTTTGGACGTCAATGAGGGTTCGTCTAGTTGCTAGGAATGGTCTTCCTAAAATGAGAGTTGCACTCTTGTGCTCCTCTATTTCCAGCACTACAAAGTCAGTAGGAAAGGCAAATGGTCCAACCTTGATAATCATGTCCTCAATTATGCCTGATGGGTATTTAATGGAGCCATCAGCAAGTTGAAGACAGATCCGGGTT
>NC_029776.3:54167684-54168555 GCF_000817695.3 Arachis duranensis | reverse complement strand
GAATCTTTATTTCAAGAGTCCTGAGATAGTCTGCAAAGCGGGCAAATTGCTTATCCTGTTCCGCTTGGCGGAGTTTTTGAGGATAAGGCGTTTTGGCTTTATATTCCTCAACCTTGGTTGCTGCAGGTTTATTACCTGTAGAAGTGGGTTGGGAAGCCTTTTTGGAAGGGTTGTTATCAGCACTTGTATGTGACTGATTTCCCACTGGCGTTTGAATGCCAGGGGTGGAAGCTGGAGTGGCGTTAGACGCCAACTCCTTATCTGTTACTGGCGTCTGAACGCCAGAACTATGCTTCCCTTGGGCGTTCAACGCCGGATTCATGCTTGTTTCTGGCGTTGAACGCCAGAAATGAGCATGGTCTGCGCGTTCAGCGCCAGCCTTATTCCTCTCTGGGCTCTGATTGTCCTCAGAGGGATTTTGAGTAGCCATTTGTTCATTTCTTGGCTTCCTGCTGCTTTGAAGTGAGGTATTTAATGTTTTCTCACTTTTTAATTGAACTGCTTGGCATTCTTCTGTTATTTGTTTTGACAGTTGCTTTTCTGTTTGCTTTAACTGTACTTCCATATTCCTGTTAGCCATTCTTGTTTCCTGTAGTATTTCCTCTAATTCGGCTAGCTGCTGAGTTAGAAAGTCTAATTGCTAATTGAATTCATTAGCCTGATCTACAGGACTGAGTTCAGCAGTTACTGTTTTAGCTTCTTCTTTCATGGAGGATTCACTGCTTAGGTACATATGCTGATTTCTGGCAACTGTATCAATAAGCTCTTGAGATTCTTCAATTGTTTTTCTCATATGTATAGATCCACCAACTGAGTGATCTAGAGAAATCTGAGCTTTTTCTGTAAGCCCATAGTAGAAGATGTCTAATTG
>NC_029776.3:54166711-54167105 GCF_000817695.3 Arachis duranensis | reverse complement strand
TAATGGAGGGTATACAGATACTACTCCCATATGAAGCAGTAGTAGGGTTAGCATATGACCCCAGAGTCCTCCTGGACTGTGCATTTCCACTTAGTTCCATGATGGAGCAGGGGAGATGATATAGATGTTGATCTTGTCTGTTTTATTTAATTTATTATATAAAGAAAATTGATTTTTGAAATAGAATAAAATAAAAAAAATCGAAATAAAAATAAAATAAATAAAGAAAGAAAATTAAAAATTTGAAAACTTTTATGAAGATTTTCAAAAATTTGAGGAGAGAGAAAGTGGTTAGGATATTTTTGAAAAAGATAAAAATATATATAATTTTTTTTAAATCTTAAAAAGATAAGAATTGAAAAATTTTGAAATATAAATCTGAATTTTTTAAAAA
>NC_029776.3:54149273-54166667 GCF_000817695.3 Arachis duranensis | reverse complement strand
TTTCGAAAATATAGTTTAAAATTAGTTAGAAAAGATTTTTTTGAATTTTGAATTTTACGATGAAAGAGAAAAACACATAAAAGACACAAGAGTTAAAATTTTTAAATCTAATGCTCCTTATTTTCGAAAATTTTGGAGGGAAAACACCAAGGAACACCAAACTTAAAAATTTTAAGATCAAAACACAAGAAAGACTCAAGAACACCTTGAAGATTCACAAGAACACCAAGAACAAAAGAAAGAACACCAAACTTAAAATTTTTAGAAAACTTTAAAAAATTTTTCGAAAATTATATTAAAATTAACAAGAAAACACCAAACTTAAAGTTTGGCACAAGATTAAATCAAGAAAAATTATTTTTGAAAAAGATTTTAAAAAGAAGATACCCAATTACCAAGAACATAGACCAACGGTCTAGCCAATTGGGCAGAAAATGTAACAATTGTTCTGAATAGGTATATTTCTTTTGGAAGACTAATGCTTTGGATTAGTACAAGAAAAACAAGAAAAGACACAGAACAAGAAAAACTGAAGATCAAATAAGGAAAATAAACAAGAACAACTTGAAGTTCAAGGAAGAACAAAGAACATAAATACGAAAATTTTAAGGAAAAATATAAAATATGCAATTGACACTAAACTTAGAACAAGACACTAAACTCACGAAAAAGATTAAAATTGATAAAGAAAAATAATATTTTTGAAATTTTTTTTTAAAAAAGAAATTATCCTATCAGAATTTAATGACTCTATGACAACAAAAATAAATTATTCCTAATCTAAGAAATAAAATAAACCTTTAGTTGTTCAAACTCGAACAATCCCCGGCAACGGCGCCAAAAACTTGGTGCATGAAATTGCAATTACACTTTTTGCAATCCGCACAACTAACCAGCAAGTGCACTGGGTCGTCCAAGTAATACCTTACGTGAGTAAGGGTCGAATCCCACGGAGATTGTTGGATTGAAGCAAGCTATGTTTATTTTATTAATCTTAGTCAGGATACCAATAGGGTTCTTTAGCCTCGTATAAAGTAAAAAGGGCATAAAATAAATAGTTGTTACTTTAATAATAGAGAATATGTTGGAGTTTTGGAGATGCTTTGTCTTCAGGAGTTTGAAGCTCGTCACAGTCATTCAATCCCAGAATCCTACTCGGAATACCACAGACAAGGTTTAGACTTTCCGGATTCTCATGAATGCCGCCATCAATCCGGCTTATACCACGAAGATTCTGATTAAGGAATCTAAGAGATACTCATTCAATCTGATGTAGAAGGAGGTGGTTGTCAGGCACACGTTCATGGATTGAGGAAGGTGATGAGTGTCACGGATCATCACCTTCTCCATAATTAAGCGCGAATGAACATCTTAGATAAGAACAAGCGTGTTTGAATGGAAAACAAAAGTAATTGCATTAATTCATCGAGACGCTGCAGAGCTCCTCACGCCCAACAATGGAGTTTAGAGACTCATGCTGCCAAAGAGTGTATAATTTAGATCTGAAAATGTCATGAGGTACAAAATAAGTCTATAAAAGTTGTTTAAATAGTAAACTAGTAACCTAGGTTTACAGAATATGAGTAAACTAAGATAACTGGTGCAAAAATCTACTTCTGGGGCCCACTTGGTGTGTGCTGGGGCTGAGACTTAAGCCTCTCACGTGCTTGGGCTGTCTCTGGAATTGAACGCCAGGTTGTAACGTGTTTTGGGCGTTGAACTCCAACTTGTAACTTGTTTCTGGCGCTGGACGCCAGACTGCAACATGGAACTGGCGTTGAACGCCAGTTTACGTCGTCTATCTTTGCGCAAAGTATGGACTATTATATATTGCTGGAAAGCCCTGGATGTCTAATTTCCAACCCAATTGAGAGCGCGTCAATTTGATTTCTGTAGCTCCCAAAAATCCATTCCGAATGCAGGGAGGTCAGGATCCAACAGCATCAGCAGTCCTTTTTCAGCCTAACTCAGATTTTTGCTCAGCTCCCTCAATCTCAGCCAGAAAATACCTGAAATCATAGAAAAACACACAAACTCATAGTAAAGTCCATAAATATGATTTTTGCCTAAAAACTAATAATATTATACTAAAAACTAATTAAAACATGCTAAAATCTACATGAAATTACCCCCAAAAAGCGTATAAAATATCCGCTCATCAAACGCCAATAGCCTCCGGGGTCCCAAACTAGGCATGTAAAGCTTCTGAGCAGCTTCAAACAAATTTTCAGGCTCCCGGGATGACGAATGTCAGGATAGAATCCATGATCCCAAGCTTTGCTTTTAAATCCGCCTCCGTCTTGATCTACAAGATTCCATCCGGGCAGTTTAAAAAGTAGATTCTCACCATGGTAACCAAACGTTCTCCGTGATCCATTCAATTGGGTGTGATACCAAACTATGCGCTTCGAGTTGAAGTGTGGAACCTTATTGAACCTTGTGCACCAGCTCTGAGTACGAGCCATTTCCCTTTTCCTCTTAAAGCCGCAAAGAGCTCTAAGCTGGCCATCTGTTTCAAGCAAACCATATTCAAGTAGAAAAATAAAGTTAAGAGTCAAGGATTTTACCCACTTGAAGTCTGTATTGGGTGGTAATGGCCTTGGGATCAGTGTTTCCAGTGGTTCTGGAAGATCTACTCCCTTGTGGTCTTTAGTGGATTCCTCCACTTCCTTGCAAACCTTTTCCATTCCAGCCATGTTCTGGTCAAAGTCTTCCATATCTTCCTCATCACTTGAGTCATAAATAGGAGGTTGAGAAAAGTCGACTTTTGCATCATCTTCGTATTCACTTGGGGAAGATTCTTCTGTCTCAAAGAATTCACTTACGGGTGCAAGTTCATCACTAGGAGGACTTGACTGGTGACTATCATCATCAAGGAAACATGTGTGTTGGATAATTCCGTCTAGTTCTTCATAAGATATCCCTATTGGAGGTTGTACAACATCCTCTTTAGCGTCAGTTGTAACATCCTTGACGGGGTCTTCCATGACTCTGTATTCCCTAGGAGGTTCAGTATCTCCTAAATCATCAACCAACTCTTCTTCTTCTACAATGACAGCATCCTCGACTTGTTCCAGTATGAAGTTATGTTCTCTGCTGTCCACTGTAGTCTCTTGTGTCTTCTTCACAATACATTCTTTATTAGATTCTCCACATGAAGCCATGGGGGTCTGTTGAGTAGCTGAACGTCTGGAAGATAGTTGATTTATTGCTTGCTCCAGTTGAAGAAGGGTTGTATTGAATTGGTTTATTGATTCTTCGAGGTGAACCTGTGATTCTGGCTTTGATGGATATGGGCATGGTGTATGGGGGAGTGGTGGTTCTTGGGAGTAAGTGGATTGGTGTTGGGGTGGATAAGGATCGTACGGTGGCGAATGGTGAAAAGAAGCTTGTGAGTGTGGTGGGTTGAGGTTGTGTTGCAAGGATAATCTCTGAGCATAGGGTGGGGCTTGTTGGTAGCTACAAGGTTGTCCACCATATCTTTCAGTTGGGTATGCATTGTAGAATGGTCATTGTCCATGATATATTAGAAGGTGTTGTTGCCTAAAGGGTTGATTAGATCCTCTTGGCTCCATCCATCCTTGATTGGTCTGACCTTGATGCATATTCCTACTATGGTTTCTATTTCCTTCAACAAAGTTAGAACCAAACTCAAAGTGAGAGGGGTGAGAATTCATAGTAGTTATCAGAAATAAGGGGGAAAAGAAGAAACAAATAAACAAGTAAGAGAAATATGTTTTTTTTGAAAAATATTTACAATAACCAATAATAAGGCACACGTTTGTAATTCCCCGGCAACGGCGCCATTTTGACGTTAGGATTTTTGCTAGTAAAGAATTTTATAAAAATAGTCGCGTTGTAGATATAGATTCTAAACCAACAGAAATCCCTTTGTGCAAACGTTTTGGTTGTCACAAGTAACAAACCTTTGAAATTGATAACCGAGTATTCAAACCTCGGGTCGTCTTCTCAAGGAATTGCAGGGAGGTATGTTCTTATTATTGGTTATGAAAAAGTGTATTTTGGGGTTGAGAGTGAGGAATGAATATGGCAGATAATTTAAATGGCAATTAAAATAAATAAATACTGTAAAGCAAACCTTTTGGCATGGTATTAGAAATTGGAAGTCCAGACTTAGTTATTCTTATCAATAATAATGAAAATTGAATCTTAATTCCACTTAGTTAACCTTTGCTTTGCTAAAGCAAAGGAAAGTCAAGGGACTAATTAGTTAACCTTTGAATCCTATTTATTTCCTAAGAAAAGGTTGGGATTATTGAAGTTCAGTTCAATTAGCAAAGATAACACTTATCAATTATGTTGAGCTAAGATAACTCCTGAGTTACTGATTCCTTAACCAAGACCAAAAGGTGTAGAAAGCTAAATTAAAATCATCAATATCTGGAATACCTCAAATAACAATACATTCAAAGCAATAAATCTAATATGGAAAGGTTCATAAGCCAAATGGGCAACATAAATCAAATACAACTGAAAGCATTTAAGTATCTCAAAGTAGAAGAGATATCAGCTCCCTCAATTTCAGCCAGAAAATACCTGAAATCACAGAAAAACATACAAACTCATAGTAATGTCCAGAAATATGATTTTTGCCTAAAAACTAATAAAAATATACTAAAAACTAACTAAAATATACTAAAATCTACCTGAAATTACCCCCAAAAAGCGTATAAAATATCCGCTCATCACATCACCAAACTTAAACTGTTGCTTGTCCCCAAGCAACTAGATAAATAAAATAGGATAAAAAGAAATTAAGAAGTAATAATATGTCAGAGTTTTAAGTGAAGCCCAGATTCTAATTAGATGAGCGGAGCTAGTAGCTTTTTGCTTCTGAACAGTTTTGGCATCTCACTTTATCCTTTGAAATTCAGAATGGTTGGCATCCATAGGAATTCAGAATTTAGATAGTATTATTGATTCTCCTAGTTTAGCATGTTGATCCTTGAACACAGTTATTTTATGAGTCTTGGCTATGGCCCTAAGCACTTTGTTTTCCAGTATTACCACCGGATACATAAATGCCACAGACACATAACTGGGTGAACCTTTTCAGATTGTGACTTAGCTTTGCTAGAGTCCCCAATTAGAGGTGTCCAGAGTTCTTAAGCACACTCTTTTGCCTTGAATCACGACTTTAACCACTCAGTCTCAAGTTCTTCACTTGGACCTACATGCCACAAGCACATGGTTAGGGACAACTTGATTTAGCTGCTTAGGCCTGGATTTGTTTCCTTGGGCCCTCCTATCCATTGATGCTCAAAGCCTTTGATCCATTTCACCCTTGCCTTTTGGTTTAAAGGGCTATTGACTTTTTCTACCTCTTTTGCTCTTTTTTTGTCTAAACGTTTTTTTTTTCAAGCCTTTGCTGTTTCACTGCTTTTTCTTGCTTCAAGAATCAATTTCATGATTTTTCAGATTATCAATAACATTTCTCTTGTTCATCATTCTTTCAAGAGCCAACAATTTTAACATTCATAAAATTCAATATAAAAAATATGCACTATTCAAGCATCCATTCAAAAGACAAAAAGTATTGCCACCACATATAAATAATTAGAATTTTCCTTATTAAGAACTCGAAAAAAAAAGATATTGCCTCTTTATTCTAGAGATCTACTGTTTTATTTATGTTTGATGATGATGAGAAAAATAAATTATAGCTTAATTGGAGATAAAATCATAATAGAGATATTAATTACTACTACTAATATATAACTTCTAAGTTAAATTCCTAATAAGAACAGTTATCACAGAGTTAAGGCAAAGATTAGGACTCAACAACCTTTATTTTGGGAGGTGGATGTTCCTCTAGTCTGTGGGGTGCTTGGTCCTTCAAGAGATAATTTCTGATGCTTCAGTTCCTTCAAGTCACATCCTTGCCATGATCTTGATGAGTTTTAGCTCAGTGATCATGGCAAATCACACCAAACTTAGAGGTTTGCTTGTCCTCAAGCAAAAGAAAGGAAAGGAGAGGAATAGAAGGAGAGGCAATTTCGAAATTCAAAAGATATGATGAGTTTTGAAAAAGATTTGAAATATGTTCAGGATTAAATTGAAACATGTTTATGCAAGAAATCATGAATTGAAACATGAAAATTGGAAAAAATTTGAATTGAAAACGAAATTACCTCCTCCCCACAATCTGGGCATTAAACGCCCAAACGCTGCATGTTTTGGGCGTTTAACGCCCATCTGTAGCTTCTCCTGGGCGTTCAACGCCCAGCTGTTGCTTCTAGCTGGTGTTGAACGCCAGAAACTCCTTTGTCACTGAGCGTTTTTCTGAATGCCCAGGACGCTGTAAATCTGGCGTTAAACGCCCAGAAGGTGCTTCTTTCTGGCGTTTAACGCCCAGAAGATGCTTCTTTCTGGAATTTAACGCCCAGATGGCTATCTCTACTGGCGTTGAACGCCCAGTAGATGCTTCTTTTGGGCGTTCAACGCCCAAAATAGCTCTTACTAGCTTTTTCGCACCAGTGAGCTTCTTTTTGCTGTTTTATCCTCTAAAGCCTTTTGTAACTCTGTATCATTCACTGAAATGTATTATCTAATTTAAAATTAAAATTACAAATAAAATAAACTCATGACTGGGTTACCTCCCAGCAAGTGCTTCTTTATTGTCTTAGCTGGACTATTACTGAGCTTTAATCAAGTCTCCGTTTTGAGCATTTTTGCTCAAAATTGCTTTCAAGATAATGTTTGACTCCCTATCTATTAACAATGAACTTTTTGTTAGAATCATTATCCTGAAGCTCCACGTATCCATATGGTGACACACTTGTAATCACATATGGACCTCTCCACGCTATCTCTTATTTCTATGTCAAACTCTTGCAGAAGCAACACCCATCTTATGAGCCTGGGTTTTGAATCCTGCTTTGTGAGTAAGTATTTAAGAGCAGCATGGTCAGCGTACACAATCACTTTTGATCCTAATAAATAGGATCTAAACTTGTCAATGGCATAAACCACTGCAAGCAATTCCTTTTCTGTGATTGTGTAGTTCTTCTGCGCATCATTTAGAACATGGCTAGCATAATAAATGACGTGCAGAAGCTTGTCATGCCTCTGTCCCAACACTGCACCAATGGCATGATCACTGGCATCACACATTAATTCAAATGGTAATGTCCAGTCTGGTGCAGAGATGACTGGTGCTGTGACTAGCTTAGCTTTCAGAGTCTCAAATGCCTATAGACACTCCTTATCAAAGATAAATGGCGTGTTAGCAGCTAGCAGATTACTTAGAGGTTTTGCAATTTTTGAAAAATCCTTTATAAACCTCCTATAGAATCTTGCATGCCCCAGAAAGCTTCTGATTGACTTAACATTGGCAGGTGGTGGTAATTTTTCAATTACCTCTACCTTAGCTTGATCCACCTCTATTCCCTTGTTCGAAATTTTGTGCCCAAGGACAATTCCTTCAGTCACCATAAAGTGACATTTCTCCCAGTTTAAAACCAGGTTAGTCTCTTGGCACCTCTTTAGAACAAGTGCTAGATGGTCAAGACAAAAGCTAAATGAGTCTCCAAATACTGAGAAGTCATCCATGAAGACTTCCAGAAATTTTTCCACCATATCAGAGAAAATAGAGAGCATGTGATGAGCGGTTAATTTATACGCTTTTTGGCATTGTTTTTAGTATGTTTTAGTTAGTTTTTATTATATTTTTTATTAGTTTTTAGTTAAAATTCACTTTTCTGGACTTTACTATGAGTTTGTGTGTTTTTCTATGATTTCAGGTATTTTCTGGCTGAAATTGAGGGACTTGAGCAAAAATCTGATTCAGAGGCTGAAAAGGACTGCAGATGCTGTTGGATTCTGACCTCCCTGCACTCGAAGTGGATTTTCTGGAGCTACAGAAGCCCAATTGGCGCGCTCTCAACTACATTGGAAAGTAGACATCCTGGGCTTTTCAGCAATATATAATAGTCTATACTTTGCCCGAGATTTGATGGCCCAAACCGGTGTTCCAAATCAACTCAAAACTGCTCGGCGTTAAACGCCAGAACTGGCACAAGAATGGGAGTTAAACGCCCAAACTGGCATAAAAGCTGGCGTTTAACTCCAAAAAAAGTCTCTACACATGAAAGCTTCAATGCTAAGCCCAAACACACACCAAGTGGGCTCGGAAGTGGATTTTTATGTCATTTACTCATTTCTGTAAACCCTAAGCTACTAGTTCTCTACAAATAGGACCTTTTGCTATTGTATTTTCACCTTTGGATCTTTGATCATGTTTGAATCTTTTGATCACGTTTTGGGGGCTGGCCATTCGGCCATGCCTAGACCTTGTTCTTATGTATTTTCAACGGTGGAGTTTCTACACACCATATATTAAGGTGTGGAGCTCTGCTGTACCTCGAGTATTAATGCAAGTACTATTGTTCTTCTATTCAAATCATCCTATTCTTGTTCTAAGATATTCATTTGCACTTAAGAACATGATGAATGTGATGATTATGTGACGCTCATCATCATTCTCACTTATGAACGCGTGCCTGACAACCACTCCTGTTCTACAAGCAAACAAGGCTTGAATGTTTATCTCTTGGATTCCTTAATCAGAATCTTCGTGGTATAAGCTAGAATTGATGGCGGCATTCAAGAGAATCCGGAAGGTCTAAACCTTGTCTGTGGTATTCTGAGTAGGATTCAATGATTGAATGACTGTGACGAGCGTCAAACTCCTGAAGGCTGGGCGTTAGTGACAAACGCAAAAGAATCAATGGATTCTATTCCAACCTGATTGAGAACCGACAGATGATTAGCCGTGCTGTGATAGAGCGCATTGAACATTTTCACTGAGAGGACGGGACTGTAGCCACTGACAACGGTGATGCCCAACATACAGCTTGCCATAGAAAGGAGTAAGAAGGATTGGATCAAGACAGTAGGAAAGCAGAGAGACGGAAGGGACAAAGCATCTCCATACGCTTATCTGAAATTCTCACCAATGAATTACATAAGTATCTCTATCTTTATGCTTTATTCATATATCATTCATGACCATTTAAATCTGCCTGACTGAGGTTTACAAGATGACCATAGCTTGCTTCATACCAACAATCTCCGTAGGATCGACCCTTACTCGCGTAAGGTTTATTACTTGGACGACCCAGTGCACTTGCTGGTTAGTTGTGCAAAGTTGTGATAAAGAGTTGAGATTGCAATTGAGCGTACCATGTTGATGGCGCCATTGATGATCACAATTTCATGCACCAAGTTTTTGGCGCCGTTGCCGGGGATCGTTTGAGTTTGGACAACTGACGGTTCATCTTGTTGCTCAGATTAGGTATTTTTCTTTAGAGTTCTTAAGAATGAATTCTAGTGTTTCAAGGTGATGTTCTTATCATCACCAAAGCTGATCGATTCTCATCAATTTAGCTCTTGAATGTAATGTCCTGTTGAAGCTTGGCTAGCCATGTCTAATCTTTTTAGACTAATTTTCAAAAAAAATACAAAAAAATTTGTGTTTCTTGTTTGAGATCATAAAAACCAAAAATATTTCTTGTTTGAGTCTAGTGTCTCATTTTAAGTTTGGTGTCCATTGCATGTTTCTGTTCTTCTTGCATTCATTCATGTGTCTTAATTGATCTTCAAGATGTTCTTGATGATTTACTTGCTCTGGTCTTTAAATTCTCTTGAGTATTTTGTTGTGTCTCATATGCATTCTCATTTTGTTAGTATACAAACTTCTAAGTTTGGTGTCTTGCATGCATTGTTTATTTGATTTTAGTTGCATTTTGATTATTCCTCATTATTAAAAATCCAAAAAAAATTTTCTTTGTGTCTTTTCAAATCAATAATACAGAGAATTGAAGATTCAGAACATTCAGCAGAGGAATTACACAGAAAAAGCTGAGCGTTCAAAATGCCCAGTGAGGAAGGCAAACTGGCGTTTAAACGCCAGCCAGGGTGCCTGGCTAGGCGTTTAACGCCCAAAAGGGTAGAGCTTTGGGCGTTAAATGCCCAGAATGGTATCCATTCTGGGCGTTTAACGCCAGGATGGCACAAGAGGAAAGATTTTGTTTTTAATTCAATTTTTTTCAAGTTTTCAAAATTTTTCAAAATCAAATCTTTTTCAAATCATATCTTTTTAATCATATGTTTTCAAAATCAATTTCTTTCTTTTTCAAAAATACTTGCTAACAATTAATGATTTGATTCAACATTTCAAATATGTTGCCTTTTCTGTTGAGAAAGGTTTAATGTTTGAATCATATCTTTTCTTGTTAGTCAAGTCGTTGATTTTTAAAATCAGATATTTTTAAATTGTTTTTCAAATCATATCTTCTCAATCATATCTTTTTAAAACTATATATTTTCAATCATATCTTTTTAATCACATCTTTTTTAAAATAGTTTTCAATCATATCCTTTTGATTTCTAATTTCAAAATCTTTTTCAAAAATCACTTGATTTCTTTTCCACTCTTAGTTTTCTAAAATCAATTAGTATTTTTCAAAATATTTTTAAAATGTTTTTAATTTATTTTCAAAAATTTCTTCCTCTCTTCTCACATCCTTCTATTTATGGACTAACACTACTCCTCAATGCACAATTCGAACTCCATCATACTTGATAAGTTCGAATTCTTCTACCTCTTCCTTCTATTTTTCTTTTCCTCTGACACCTCAAGGAATCTCTATACTGTGACATAGAGGATTCCATATTTTCTTGTTCTCTTCTCTTTCATATGAGCAGGAGCAAAGACAAAAGCATTCTTGTTGAGGCTGATCCTGAACCTGAAAGGACCTTGAAGCGAAAGCTAAGAGAAGCTAAGGCACAACTCTCTGTAGAGGACCTAACAGAAATCTTCAAAGAAGAAGAACCCATAGCAGCCGAAAATAACAATAATGCCAACAATGCAAGGAAGGTGCTGGGTGACTTTACTGCACCTACTCCCGACTTCTATGGGAGAAGCATCTCTATCCCTGCCATTGGAGCAAACAACTTTGAGCTTAAGCCTCAATTAGTTTCTCTAATGCAACAGAATTGTAAATTCCAAGGACTTCCGTTGGAAGATCCTCATCAGTTTTTAGCTAAATTCTTGCAAATCTGTGACACTGTTAAGACCAATGGGGTTGATCCTGAGGTCTACAAACTTATGCTATTCCCTTTTTCTTTAAGAGACAGAGCTAGGATATGGTTGGATTCACAACCTAAAGAAAGCCTGAACTCTTGGGAAAAGCTAGTCAATACCTTCTTGGCAAAGTTCTTTCCACCTCAAAAATTGAGTAAGCTTAGAGTGGAAGTCCAAACCTTCAGACAGAAGGAAGGAGAATCCCTCTATGAAGCTTATGAAAGATACAAACAATTGATCAGAAAGTGTCCTTCTGACATGCTTTCTGAATGGAGCATCATAGGTATCTTCTATGATGGTCTATCTGAACTGTCCAAGATGTCATTGGACAGCTCTGCTGGAGGATCTCTTCATCTGAAGAAGACACCTACAGAAGCTCAAGAGCTTATTGAAATGGTTGCAAATAACCAATTCATGTACACTTCTGAAAGGAATCTTGTGAACAATGGGACGAATCAGAAGAAAGGAGTTCTTGAGATTGATACTCTGAATGCCATATTGGCTCAGAACAAAATATTGACTCAGCAAGTCAATTTGATTTCTCAAAGTCTGTCTGGAATGCAAGCTGCACCAGGCAGTACTAAGGACGCTTCCTCTGAAGAAGAAGCTTATGATCCTGAGAACCCTTCAATGGAAGAGGTGAATTACATGGGAGAACCCTATGGAAACACCTATAATTAGTTAGTTTTTAGTTATATTTTTTATTAGTTTTTAGTTAGTTTTTATTATATTTTTTATTAGTTTTTAGTTAAAATTCACTTTTCTGGACTTTACTATGAGTTTGTGTATTTTTCTGTGATTTCAGGTATTTTCTGGCTGAAATTGAGGGACTTGAGCAAAAATCTGATTCAAAGGCTGAAAAGGACTGCAGATGCTGTTGGATTCTGACCTCCCTACACTCGAAGTGGATTTTCTGGAGCTACAGAAGCCCAATTGGCGCGCTCTCAACTGCGTTGGAAAGTAAACATCCTGGGCTTTCCAGCAATATATAATAGTCCATACTTTGCCCGAGATTTGATGGCCCAAACCGGCGTTCCAAACTAGCTCAAAACTGCCCGGCGTTAAACGCCGGAACTGGCACAAGAATGGGAGTTAAACGCCCAAACTGGCATAAAAGCTGGCGTTTAACTCCAAGAAAAGTCTCTACACATGAAAGCTTCAATGCTCAGCCTAAGCACACACCAAGTGGGCTCGGAAGTGGATTTTTATGTCATTTACTCATTTCTGTAAACCCTAGGCTACTAGTTCTCTACAAATAGGACCTTTTGCTATTGTATTTTCATCTTTGGATCTTTGATCATCTTGAGATCTTTGAATCTTTTGATCACGTTTTGGGGGCTGGCCGTTCGGCCATGCCTAGACCTTGTTCTTATGTATTTTCAACGGTGGAGTTTCTACACACCATAGATTAAGGTGTGGAGCTCTGTTGTACCTCGAGTATTAATGGAATTACTATTGTTCTTCTATTCAATTCATCCTATTCTTGTTCTAAGATATTCATTTGCACTCAAGAACATGATGAATGTAATGATTATGTGACACTCATCATCATTCTCACTTATGAACGCGTGCCTGACAACCACTCCCGTTCTACAAGCAAACAAGGCTTGAATGTTTATCTCTTGGATTCCTTAATCAGAATCTTCGTGGTATAAGCTAGAATTGATGGCGGCATTCAAGAGAATCCGGAAGGTCTAAACCTTGTCTATGATATTCTAAGTAGGATTCAAGGATTGAATGACTGTGACGAGCTTCAAACAGCTTGCCATGGAAAGGAGTAAGAAGGATTGGATGAAGACAGTAGGAAAGCAGAGAGACGGAAGGGACAAAGCATCTCCATACGCTTATCTGAAATTCTCACCAATGAATTACATAAGTATCTCTATCTTTATGCTTTATTCATATATCATTCATGACCATTTGAATCTGCCTGACTGAGATTTACAAGATGACCATAGCTTGCTTCATACCAACAATCTCCGTGGGATCGACCCTTACTCGCGTAAGGTTTATTACTTGGACGACCCAGTGCACTTGCTGGTTAGTTGTGCGAAGTTGTGATAAAGAGTTGAGATTGCAATTGAGCGTACCATGTTTATGGCGCCATTGATGATCACAATTTCGTGCACCAGCATGCACCTTTGAAAGGTTGCAGGTGCATTGCACAGACCAAATGGCATCCTTCTGTATGCAAATACTCCGGATGTACATGTGAATGCTATTTTCTCTTGATCCTGGGGATCTACTGCAATTTGATTATAACCTGAATATCCATCCAGGAAGCAGTAATATTCATGACCTGCTAGTCTTTCTAGCATTTGGTCTATGAATGGTAAAGGAAAATGATCCTTTCTGGTAGCTGTATTGAGCCTTCTGTAATGAATACACATACGCCACCCTGTAACTGTTCTTGTAGGAACCAGTTCATTTTTTTCATTATAAACCACTGTCATGCCACCATTCTTAGGGACGAATTGGACAGGGCTTACCCAGGGGCTATCAGAAATGGGATAAATAATCACAGCCTCTAGTAATTTAGTGACCTCCTTCTACACCACCTCCTTCATGGCTGGATTCAGCCGTCTCTGTGGTTGAACCATTGGCTTAGCATCATCCTCCAATAGGATCTTGTGCATGCATCTGGCTGGGCTAATGCCATTAAGATCACTGATGGACCACCCAAGAGCTGTCTTGTGTGTCCTTAGCAGTTGAATTAGTGCTTTCTCTTCCTGTGGCTCTAAGGTAGAGCTTATGATTACAGGAAAAGTGTCACCTTCTCCTAGAAATGCGTATTTCAGGGATGGTGGTAATGGTTTGAGCTCGGGTTTAGGAGGTTTCTCCTCTTCCTGAGGGATTTTCAGAGGTTCTATTATTCTCTCTGGTTCCTCCAGATCAGGCTGAGCATCTTTAAAGATATCCTCTAGCTCTGATTCGAGACTCTCAGTCATATTGACCTCTTCCACTAGAGAGTCAATAATATCGATGCTCATGCAGTCGTCTGAGGTGTCTGGATATTGCATAGCTTTGACAACATTCAACTTAAACTCATCCTCATTGACTCTCAGGGTTAATTCCCCTTTTTGGACGTTAATGAGGGTTCGTCCAGTTGCTAGGAAAGGTCTTCCTAGAATGAGAATTGCACTCTTGTGCTCCTCCATTTCCAGCACCACAAAGTCAGTGGGAAAGGCAAATGGCCCAACCTTGACAGTCATGTCTTCAATCACGCCTGATGGGTATTTAATAGAGCCATCAGCAAGTTGGAGACATATCCGGGTTGGTTTGACTTCTTCAGTCAAACCAAGCTTTCTGATAGTAGATGCAGGTATTAGGTTGATACTTGCCCCAAGATCACATAAAGCTTGCTTGGTATAAGTACCCTCTAATGTGCATGGTATTGTAAAGCTTCCGGGATCTTTAAGCTTCTCAGGTAAGCTTTTCAGAACGACTGCACTGTATTCTTCAGTGAGGTAAACTCTTTCAGTTTCCCTCCAATCCTTCTTATGACTTAAGATCTCTTTCTTGAATTTAGCATAAGAGGGTATATGCTCAAGTGCCTCTACAAACAGAATCTTTATTTCAAGAGTCCTGAGATAGTCTGCAAAGCGGGTGAATTGCTTATCCTGTTCTGCTTGGCAGAGTTTCTGAGGATAAGGCATTTTGGCTTTATATTTCTCAACCTTAGTTGCTGTAGGTTTATTGCCTACAGATGTGGGTTGAGAAGCCTTTTTAGAAGGGTTGCTATCAGCACTTGTATGTGTCTGATCTCCCACTGGCGTTTGAATACCAGGGGTGGAAGCTGGAGTGGCGTTAGACGCCAGTTCTTTACCTGTTTCTGGCATTTGAACGCCAGAACTGAGCTTCCTTTGGGCGTTCAACGCCAGTTCCTTGCTTGTTTCTGGCGTTGAACGCCAGGACTGAGCATGGGTTGGGCGTTCAACGCCAGCTTTCCACCCATTATCTGGCGTTTGAGCGCCAGAGTTATTCTTCTTTGGGCTCTGACTGTCCTCAGAGGGATTTTGGGTAGCAGTCTGTTCATTTCTTGGCTTCCTGCTGCCTTGAAGTGAGGTATTTAATGTTTTTCCACTTCTTAATTGAACTGCTTGGCATTCTTCTGTTATTTGTTTTGATAACTGCTGTTCTGTTTGCTTCAACTGCACTTCCATATTCATATTAGCCATTCTTGTTTATTGTAGTATCTCTTTGAATTTGGCTAGCTGTTTTGTTAGAAAATCGAGTTGCTGATTAAATTCAATAACTTGTTTTGTAGGACTGAGTTCAGCAGTTACTGTTTTAGCCTCTTCATTGATCGAAGGTTCACTGCTTAGGTACAGATGCTGATTTCTGGCAACTGTATCAATAAGCTCTTGAGCTTCTTCTATTGTCTTTCTCATGTGTATAGATTCACCAGCTGAGTGGTCTAGAGAAATCTGAACTCTCTCTGTAAGTCCATAATGGAAGATGTCTAACTGCACCCACTCTGAAAACATTTCGGAGGGGCATTTTCTTAGCATCTCTCTGTATCTCTCCCAGGCATCATAAAGGGATTCATTATCTCCTTGTTTAAAGCCTTGGATGCTCAGCCTTAGCTGTGTCATCCGTTTTGGAGGGAAGTATTGATTCAGGAATTTTTCTAACAGCTGTTTCCATGTCTTTATGCTAGCTTTAGGTTGGTTATTTAACCACCTTTTAGCTTGGTCTTTTACAGCAAATGGAAACAGTAATAATCTGTAGACATCCTGATCTACTTCTTTATCATGTACTGTGTCAGCAATTTGTAAAAATTGTGCCAGAAACTCTATAGGTTCTTCCTGTGGAAGACCGGAATACTGGCAACTTCGCTGCACCATGATAATGAGCTGAGGATTCAACTCAAAACTACTAACTCCAATGGAGGGTATACATATACTACTCCCATATGAAGCAGTAGTGGGGTTAGCATATGACCCCAGAGTCCTTCTGGACTCTTCATTTCCACTTAAGTCCATGATGGAGAAAGGGGAGATGATGTGAATTTATTTTATTTATTTTATTATATATAAAAATTTTGAAATAATAATAACAAAATAAAATAAAATAAAGACGACAAGAAAAATAAAAATAAATAAAATTAAAAATAAAATAAAATAAAAGAAAAAAATATTTTATGAAGATTTTCGAAAAAGTGAGGAGAGAGAAAGTGACGAGCGGATAATTTATACGTTTTTTGGCATTGTTTTTAGGTAATTTTTAGTAAGTTCAAGCTACTTTTAGGGATGTTTTCATTAGTTTTTATGTTAAATTCACATTTTTGGACTTTACTATGAGTTTGTGTATTTTTCTGTGATTTCAGGTAATTTCTGGTTGAAATTGAGGGACTTGAGCAAAACTCTGAAAAAGGCTGACAAAAGGACTGCTGATGTTGTTGGAATCTGATCTCCCTGAACTCGAAATGGATTTTCTGGAGCTACAGAACTTCAAATGGCGCGCTCTCAAAAGCGTTGGAAAGTAGACGTCCAGAGCTTTCCAGCAATATATAATAGTCCATACTTTATTCGGAAATTGACGACGTAACTTGGCGTTGAACGCCAAGTACATGCTGCTGTCTGGAGTTAAACGCCAGAAACACGTCATGATCCGGAGTTGAACGCCCAAAACACGTCATAACTTGGAGTTCAAATCCAAGAGAAGCCTCAGCTCGTGGATAGATTAAGCTCAGCCCAAGCATACACCAAGTGGGCCCCGGAAGTGGATTTATGCATCAATTACTTACTCATGTAAACCCTAATAGCTAGTCTAGGATAAATAGGATAAGTTACTATTGTATTAGACATCTTTTGACAGTTTAATCTTTGACTATTCTAGTCCTTGATAATTCGGTCCTTTGATCACTCAGGGGGCTGGCCATTCGGCCATGCCTGAACCTTTTACTTATGTATTTTCAACAGTGGAGTTTCTGCACAGCATAGATTAAGGGTGTGGAGCTCTGCTGTACCTCAAGTTTCAATACAATTATTATTACTTTCTATTCAATTCTCTTCTATTCTTATTCCAAGATATACGTTACACTTAACTCTGATGAATGTGATGATCCGTGACACTCATCATCATTCTCACCTATGAACGCGCGTGACTGACAACCACTTCCGTTCTACTCTAGGCCGGGCGCATATCTCTTAGATTCCCCAACAAAATCTTCGTGGTATAAGCTAAATAGATGGCGGCATTCATGAGGATCCGGAAAGTCTAAACCTTGTCTATGGTATTCCGAGTAGGATTCTGGGATTGAATGACTGTGACGAGCTTCAAAC
>NC_029776.3:54147549-54148996 GCF_000817695.3 Arachis duranensis | reverse complement strand
GTTTGGTGTCTTGCATGTTTTCTTTGCATCAAAAATTTTTCAAAATTATGTTCTTGATGTTCATCATGATCTTCAAAGTGTTCTTGGTGTTCATCTTGACATTCATAGCATTCTTGCATGCATTCATTGTTTTGATCTAAAAATTTCATGCATTGAGTATTTTTGTTGTTTTTCTCTCTCATCAATAAAAATTTCAAAAATAAAAAAAATATCTTCTCCTTATTTTTCTCATAATTTTCGAAAATTTGAGTTGACTTAGTCAAAAATTTTCAAAATTAGTTGTTTCTTACAAGTCAAGTCAAATTTTCAATTTTAAAAAAATCTTATCTTTTCAAAATCTTTTTCAAAAATTATATCTTTTTCATTTCTTCTATTTTTTCGAAAATTTCAAAAATCTTTTTCAAAATATTTTCAAAATCTTTTTCTTATCTTTATATCATATTTTCGAAAATTCACTAATAATTAATGTGATTGATTCAAAAATTTGAAGTTTGTTACTTTCTTGTTAAGAAAGGTTCAATCTTTAAGTTCTAGAATCTTATCTTATAGTTTCTTGTTAGTGAAGTAAATAATTTTAAAATTTTTAAATTAAATCTTTTTATCTTTTATCTTATCTTTTTCAAAAATTTTATCTTTTTCAAAATTTGATTTCAAAATATCTTATATAACCTCCTATCTTCTTATCTTTTCAAATTTTGATTTTAATATCTTTTTCAACTAACTCTTTGACTTTTTGTTCTTATCTTTTTCAAAACCACCTAACTATTTTTCCCTCTCTAATTTTCGAAAATACCTCATCTTTTTTTCAAAAATTCTTTTAAATTTTAATCTTATCTTATCTCTAATTTTCGAAAATTATTAACCTCTTTTTCAAAAATTATTTTCGAAATTCTCCCTCTCTTCTCTTCTTCTATTTAATTATTTAATTACTAACACTTCTCCTCACCCTTCTTCACCTAATATCCGAATCCCCTCTTCTACTTTCTTCTCCCCCTTCTCTTTCTACTAACATAAAGGAATCTCTATACTGTGACATAGAAGATTCTTCTTTCTTTTCTTGTTTTCTTCTCTTTCATATGAGCAGGAACAAGGATAAAGGCACTCTTGTTGAAATTGATCCAGAACCTGAAAGGACTCTAAAGAGAAAATTAAGAGAAGCTAAGTTACAACAATCTAAAGGTAACCTTTCAGAAATATTAGAACAAGAGAAGGAGATGGCAGCCGAAAATAATAATAATGCAAGGAGAATGCTTGGTGACTTCACAAAGCCAACGCCCAATTTTGATGGAAGAAGCATCTCCATTCCTGCCATTGGAGTCAATAATTTTGAGCTGAAACCTCAGCTAGTTGCCTTAATGCAACAAAACTGCAAGTTTTATGGACTTCCATCTGAAGATCCTTACCAGTTTTTAACTGAGTTCTTGCAGATCTGTGAGACTGTAAAGAC
>NC_029776.3:54147088-54147445 GCF_000817695.3 Arachis duranensis | reverse complement strand
GAGCTAGAACATGGTTGGACTCACAACCTAAAGATAGCCTGGACTCCTGGGATAAGCTGGTCACGGTCTTCTTGGATAAATTCTTTCCTCTTCAAAAGCTGAGTAAGCTAAGAGTGGATGTTCAAACCTTCAAACAAAAAGATGGTGAATCCCTCTATGAAGCTTGGGAAAGATACAAGCAGCTGACCAAAAGATGTCCATCTGACATGTTTTCAGAATGGAACATATTAGATATATTCTATTATGGTCTATCTGAATTTTCGAAAATGTCATTAGACCATTCTGCAGGTGGATCTATTCACCTAAAGAAAATGCCTGAAGAGGCTCAAGAACTCATTGACATGGTTGCAAACAACC
>NC_029776.3:54145919-54146977 GCF_000817695.3 Arachis duranensis | reverse complement strand
TGAAATTGATGCTCTGAATGCCATATTGGCTCAGAACAAAGTGTTGACTCAGCAAGTCAACATGATCTCTCAATGTCTGAATGGATGGCAAAATGCATCCAACAGTACTAAAGAGGCAGTTTCTAAAGAAGCTTATGATCCTGAGAACCCTGCCATGGCAGAGGTTAATTACATGGGTGAACCTTATGGAAACACCTATAACTCATCATGGAGAAATCATCCAAATTTCTCATGGAAGGATCAACAAAAGGCTCAACAAGGCTTTAACAATGGTGGACGCACTAGGCTAAGCAATAGCAAGCCATATCCATCATCTTCTCAGCAACAGACAGAGAATTCTGAACAAAACACTTCTAATTTAGCCAATCTAGTCTCTGATCTGTCAAAGGCCACTTTCAGTTTCATGAATGAAATAAGATCTTCCATCAGAAATCTGGAGGCACAAGTGGGCCAGCTAAGTAAGAAAGTCATTGAAACGCCTCCCAGTATTCTCCCAAGCAATACAGAAGAGAATCCAAAAGTAGAGTGCAAGGCCATTGATGTGATCAATGTGGCCAAATGCACAAGGGAGGAGGAGGACGAGAATCCTAGTGAGGAAGACCTCCTGGGACGTCCTTCAAGCAAGAAGGAGTTTCCTATTAAGGATCCAAAGGAATCTGAGGCTCATACAGAGACCATAGAGATTCCATTAAACCTCCTTCTGCCATTCATGAGCTCTGAAGACTATTCTTCCTCTGAAGAGGATGAAGATGTGACTGGAGGGAGGACGTGTTAGTAAAGGTTGAAGGCCTTTACATCCCTGCTGATTTCATAATCTTAGACACTAGGAAGGAAGAGGATGAATGCATCATCCTTGGAATACCTTTCCTAGCCATAGTAGGAGCTGTGATAGATGTCAACAGAGGTGAATTAGTCCTTCAATTGAATGGGGACTACATTGTGTTTAAGGCACATGGCCATCCCTCTGTGACAAAAGTGAGTAAGCATGAAGAGCTTCTCTCAGTTCAGAGTCAAGAAGAGCCCCCACAGTCAAACTCTAAGTTTGGTGTTGTGAGGCC
>NC_029776.3:54086647-54145695 GCF_000817695.3 Arachis duranensis | reverse complement strand
TGTTTTATTAGGTACATGATCATGAGGAGTCACGAAAAAATCATAAAAATTAAAAACAGAATCAAAAACAGCAGAAGAAAAAATTCACACCCTGGAGGACGCACAGGCTGGCGTTCAACGCCAGTAAGATGCATCTGGCCGGCGTTCAACGCCAGAACAGAGCATCATTCTGGCACTGAATGCCAGAAACAAGCAACATTCTGGTGCTAAACGCCAGGAATGTGCCTAGAGAAGAAAAGCTGGCGCTGAACGCCAGTAACAAGCATGAAACTGGCGTTCAACGCCAGAAACATGCTTTACATGGGCGTTGAACGCCCAGAACGTGCACCAATGGGCGTTTAAATGCCAGAATGGTGTGCAAAGGCATTTTACATGCCTATTTGGTGTAGGGATGGAATTCCTTGACACCTCAGGATCTGTGAACCCCCACAGGATCACCTCAGGATCTGTGGACCCCACAGGATCCCCACCTGCTATATTCCCACCTTACCTCCTAAATCCTATTTTTGTGATTTGTATTCCCCATGTCACACTTCCCAACACTCTTCCCAATCACCCCCTTCACCACTCAAATCCATCCACTCTTCCCCATAAACCCCACCTACCTTCCAAAATTCAAAACCATTTTCCCACCCATTCCCACCCTAAATGGCCGAATAAACACTCCCCCTTCTCCCTATATATACCCTTCCATTCTACTTCATTTTCATACAACACAACCCCTCTTCTTCCCCTTGGCCGAACCTACATCTCTCCCTCTCCTTCATATTTTCTTCTTCTTTTTCTCTTCTTTCTTCTCTTGCTCGAGGACGAGCAATATTTTAAGTTTGGTGTGGTAAAAGCATAAGCTTTTTTTGTTTTTCCATTACCATCAATGGCACCTAAGGCCAGAGAATCCTCTAGAAAAGAAAAAGGGAAGACAAAAGCTTCCACCTCCGTGTCATGGGAGATGGAAAGATTCATCTCCAAGAGCCATCAAGACCACTTCTATGATGTTGTGGCAAAGAAGAAGGTGATCCCTGAGGTCCCTTTCAAGCTCAAGAAGAATGAGTATCCGGAGATCCGACATGAGATCCGAAGAAGAGGTTGGAAAGTCTTAACCAACCCCATGCAACAAGTCGGAATCCTAATGGTTGAGTTCTATGCCAATGCATGGATCACTAGGAACCATGAGCAAAGTATGAACCCGAATCCAAAGAATTATCTCACAATGGTTCGAGGGAAATACTTAGATTTTAGTCCGGAAAATGTGAGGTTGGCGTTTCACTTGCCCATGATGCAAGGAGATGAACGCCCATACACTAGAAGGGTCAACTTTAATCAAAGGTTGGACCAAGTCCTAATGGACATATGTTTGGAAGGAGCTCAATGGAGAATAGACTCCAAAGGCAAGCCAGTTCAACTAAGAAGACTGGACCTCAAGCCTGTGGCTAGAGGATGGTTGGAGTTCATTCAACGCTCCATCATTCCTACTAGCAACCGATCTGAAGATACTGTGGATCGGGCCATCATGATTCATAGCATCATGATTGGAGAGGAAGTAGAAGTTCATGAGGTCATCTCTAATGAAATCTACAAAATAGCCGATAAATCCTCCACCATGGACGGCTAGCTTTTCCTCACCTTATTTGCCATATATGTTACTCAGCTGGAGTTATCATAGAAGGAGACATGCCCATTGAAGAGGATAAGCCCATCACCAAGAAGAGGATGGAGCAAGCAAGAGAGATCCCTCACGGTTCTCAAGAGATGCATGAGGAAGCTCATCATCAAGAAATCCCTGAGATGCCTCAAGGGATGCACTTTCCTCCCAACAACTATTGAGAGCAACTCAACACCTCCTTAGAAGATTTGAGCCACAATGTGGAACAATTAAGGGTGGAACATCATGAGCACTCCATCATTCTCCATGAAATAAGAAAAGATCAAAGAGCAATGAGGGAGGAGCAACAAAGGCAAGGAAGGGACATAGAAGAGCTTAAGGACATTGTTGGTCCTTCAAGAAGAAGACGCCACTAAGGTGGATTCATTCCTTGTTCTTATTTCTTTTAGTTTTTCGGTTTTTAATGTTGTGTTTATCTATGTTTTGTGTCTCTACTTCATGATCACTAGTATGTAGTAACTATGTCTTAAAGCTATGAATAAATTCCATTAATCCTTCACCTCTCTTAAATGAAAAATGTTTTAATTCAAAAGAACAGGAAGTACATGAATTTCGAATTTATCCTTGAATTTAATTTAATTATATTGATGTGGTGACAATACTTTTTGTTTTCTGAATGAATGCTTAAACAGTGCATATTTTTGATCTTGTTGTTTATGAATGTTAAAATTGTTGGCTTTTGAAAGAATGATGAACAAAGAGAAATGTTATTGATGATCTGAAAAATCATGAAATTGATTCTTGAAGCAAGAAAAAGCAGTGAAAAAGAAAGCTTGTGAAAAAAATGGCAAAAAAAAAATAGAAAGAAAAAGAAAAAGCAAGCAGAAAAAAAGCCAATAGCCCTTAAAACCAAAAGGCAAGGGTAAAAAGGATCCAAGGCTTTGAGCATCAATGGATAGGAAGGCCCAAGGAAATTAAATCCAGGCCTAAGCGGCTAAATCAAGCTGTCCCTAACCATGTGCTTGTGTCATGAGGTCCAAGTGAAAAGCTTGAGACTGAATGGTTAAAGTCGTGATCCAAAGCATAAGAGTGTGCTTAAGAGCTCTGGACACCACTAACTGGGGACTCTAGCAAAGCTGAGTCACAATCTGAAAAGGTTCACCCAGTTATGTGTCTGTGGCATTTGTGTATCTGGTGGTAATACTGGAAAACAAAATGCTTAGGGCCACGGCCAAGACTCAAGTAGCCGTGTTCAAGAATCAACATGCTTAACTAGGAAAGTCAATAACACTATCCAAAATTCTAAGTTCCTAGAGAAGCCAATCATTCTAAACTTCAAAGGAAAAAGTGAGATGCCAAAACTGTTCAGAAGCAAAAAGCTACAAGTCCCGCTCATCTAATTAAATTAATATTCATTGATATTTTAGAATTTATAGTATATTCTCTTCTTTTTATCTTAATTGATTTTCAATTGCTTGGGGACACGCAACAATTTAAGTTTGGTGTTGTGATGAGCGGATAATTTATACGCTTTTTGGCATTGTTTTTAGGTAATTTTTAGTAAGTTCAAGCTACTTTTAGGGATGTTTTCATTAGTTTTTATGTTAAATTCACATTTCTGGACTTCACTATGAGTTTTTGTGTTTTTCTGTGATTTCAGGTAATTTCTAGCTGAAATTGAGGGACTTGAGCAAAACTCTGAAAAAGGCTGACAAAAGGACTGCTGATGCTGTTGGAATCTGACCTCCCTGCACTCGAAATAGATTTTCTGGAGATACAGAACTTCAAATGGCGCGCTCTCAAAAGCGTTGGAAAGTAGACGTCCAGAGCTTTCCAGCAATATATAATAGTCCATACTTTATTCGGAAATTGACGACGTAACTTGGCGTTGAACGCCAAGTACATGCTGCTGTCTGGAGTTATAACTTGGAGTTCAACTCCAAGAAAAGCCTCAGTTCGTGGATGGATCAAGCTCAGCCCAAGAATACACCAAGTGGGCCCTGGAAGTGGATTTTTGCATCAATTACTTACTCATGTAAACCCTAGTAGCTAGTCTAGTATAAATAGGATAAGTTACTATTGTATTAGACATCTTTTGACATTTTAATCTTTGACTATTCTAGTCCTTGATAATTCGGTCCTTTGATCACTCAGGGGGCTGGCCATTCGGCCATGCCTGAACCTTTTACTTATGTATTTTCAACAGTGGAGTTTCTGCACACCATAGATTAAGGGTGTGGAGCTCTGCTGTACCTCAAGTTTCAATACAATTATTATTACTTACTATTCAATTCTCTTCTATTCTTATTCCAAGATATACGTTACACTTAACTCTGATGAATGTGATGATCCGTAACACTCATCATCATTCTCACCTATGAACGCGCGTGACTGACAACCACTTCCGTTCTACTCTAGGCCGGGCGCATATCTCTTAGATTCCCCAACAGAATCTTCGTGATATAAGCTAGATAGATGGCGGCATTCATGAGGATCCGGAAAGTCTAAACCTTGTCTATGGTATTCCGAGTAGGATTCTGGGATTGAATGACTGTGACGAGCTTCAAACTCCTGAAGGCTGGGCGTGATGACAAGTGCAAAAGAATCAAGGGATTCTATTCCAACCTGATTGAAAACCGACAGATGATTAGCCGTGCTGTGACAGAGCATAGAGACGTTTTCAATGAGAGGATGGGATGTAGCCATTGACAACGGTGATGCCCTACATACAGCTTGCCATGGAAAGGAGTAGGAAGGATTGGATGAATGTAATAGGAAAGTAGAGATTCAAGAGGAGCACAGCATTTTCACACACTTATCTGAAATTCCCACTATTGATTTACATAAGTATTTCTATCCCTTTTATTTTCTATTTATTTACTAATTTTCGAACTCACCATAAACCAATTTAATCTGCCTAACTGAGATTTACAAGGTGACCATAGCTTGCTTCATACCAACAATCTCTGTGGGATCGACCCTTACTCACGTAAGGTATTACTTGGATGACCCAGTACACTTGCTGGTTAAGTTGAACGTAGTTGTGATCACATATGCCAAAGAGCCATTAAATAAATCTCATGCAAATACAAAGAGGGAAATCATAATTTCGTCCACCAGAAAGTGGTTAGGATATTTTCGAAAAAGATATAATTTTTTTTTTAAAATCTTAAGAGGATAATATTTGAAAAATTTTGAAATTGAAATTTGAATTTTTTTAAAAAAAATTGAAAATATTGCTTAAAGATAGTTAGAAAAAGATATTTTTTGATTGTTGAATTTTATGATGAAAGAGAAAAACACACAAAAGACACAAGACTTAAAAGTTTTAGATCTAATACTCCTTGTTTTCGAAAATTTTGGAGGGAAAACACTAAGGAACACCAAACTTAAAAATTTTAAGATCAAAACACCAAGAGGACTCAAGAACACTTTGAAGACTTACAAGAACAACAAGAACAAAAGAAAGAACACCAAACTTAAGAATTTCTTTTTGAAAACCAAATTAAATTTTCGAAAATTAAAGAAAATTAACAAGAGAACACCAAACTTAAAGTTTGGCACAAGATTCAATCAAAGAAAAAATTATTTTTGAAAAAGTTTTAAAAAGAAGATGCCCAATTACCAAGAACATAAACCAACGCTCTAGCCAATTGATTTATAAATGTAACATGTTTTAAAGAGGTATAAAAATATATTATTATTATTTTTTTTGAAAATTAAAATTTTGAAAAATGCACAAGGAAAACACGAAAACACACAGAACAAGACAAACCAAAGATCAAACAAGAAAAATTAACAAGAACAATTTGAAGATCAAGGAAAAACAAGAACATGCAATTCGAAAAATTGAGAGACAAAGAAAAGCATGCAATTAACACCAAACTTAGAACATGACAATAAACTCAATAATAAAAAATAAAAAAATGAAATTCAATTAAAGAAAAATAATATTTTTGAAAATTTTTTTAAAAGGGATAATAAAAGATGCAATTCTAGTAAAAAAGATAAATACTTCCTAATCTAAGCAACAAGATTCACCGTCAGTTGTTTGATGCGCTATAACTGGGTATAGCTACGATTAAGGGAAATTGCACAATCGGCAAAATTCCTTCTGGCAAGTGCACCGGTTATCGTCAAGTAAAAACTCACAATAGAGTGAGGTCGAATCCCACAGGGATTGGTTGAGTGAGCAATTCGAATTAGAAGTTTGTTCTAGTTGAGCGGAATCAAGATTTAGATGAGAATTGCGGAATATTAAATTGCATGAATTAAAGAGCTAGAAATTAAAGTGCTGAAATTAAAAAGGGATGGGGGTGTTTGCATAAAATTAAATGGCAGAATGTAAAGAGAAGTGTAGATCAGAAATGGGGAGTTCATTGGGTATTAGGAGATATTGAGATCTCCGAATCAAAACATTTCATCTCTTCCTCAATCAATGCATTCATTAAATTTTGCTTGGCAATATTATATGATTGGATCCCAATCCCTTGGCTCACCAATTCTCTCTAAAAACAAACAAATTCCCAATCCCTTGGTTTAAATGTTCATAAGAAGAGATGATGCTCGATCACTGATTATACCACACAGTTTCATGAACCACAATTTGGTAGGATTACATGTCACAATATCCATCCAAACCCCAATCCAATTCACTGTGAGAAAGCTTCTCTAGCATGAATCCTCCATTCCTTTCCCAAGGTTCCGAAGGATTCCAATTATGGGTAGTTTCTTTCCCAAGACAACTACCCAATGGAATTAGATCGAGAAGCTTTCTAACAAAATTCAAGAGAAAAGATTGAAGAAGAAGATAAAACTATCATTGATTCATTGAATTACAATAGAGCTCCCTAACCCAATGAAAGGGGTTTAGTGCTTCATAGCTCAGAATTCAATTACAAAGTAAAAAAGTTCTAAAGTAAAAATTCCCCGTCAGGGGCTGGATTCCCCTTCAATCCCCCCTTTTTCAAATGCAGAAACTAAGGCCTTTAAATAGGCTCCCTAAATTACAAAATGAAAATGAAATTAAAAGCAAATTACAATCAAATGAAAATAAACTATTCTAGATGATTCTTGTGGCCTTGATTTGGTGTTGTTGATGGGCCTTGCTTGCTTGAAGGGTAGAGTGACATAATTGATCCAAAAAGGATAATGATCCATTAAACTACACTCAAACGTTGCACCCCCCTTTCTTGAGTCGTCACTTTGTTCTCTTGTCAACCTTGCCAATTTGATGCCAAATATAGATTATTATACCTCGTTGGAAAGCTATGGATGTCAGCTTTCTAACGCAACTGGAAGCACCTCAATTGGATCTCTATAGCTCAAGTTATGCTCCATGGAAGGTGAAGAGGTCAGCTGGCCTGATTGCATGTTGGTACTATGCTCTTCTATGCACATTACGGGGCTGTTTTCTCCCTCAATTTTTAGTATCCACCATGCATGCCATATATGCTGGGAAAGCTCTAAATGTCTTCTTTCCAATGCATTTTGAATCACCTCATTTGGAGTTTTGTAGCTCAAGTTATTTATGTTTGAAGAAGGCATGGTCAAGCTGTTCCATATAACACGTTTAAGCTCCAGTTTAAGGTTAAACTGGAGCTTAAACGTGGAAATGCTCCTGGTGCCTTTCTTACTTCTGGCGTTTAACCTTCCAGTTTAAGGTTAAACTGGAGGTTAAACGTGGAAATGCTCCCTTGGTGCCATTCTCATTCTGGCGTTTAACCTTCAGTTTGAGGTTAAACTGGAGGTTAAATGCCAGTTTCCTCTTTTCTCAGCTTTCATGATTCTGGCGTTTAACCTTCAGTTTAACCTTAAACTGAAGGTTAAACGCCACTTTCAGCATTTGGTGCATTCCTTATTCTGGCGTTTAACTTCCAGTTTAAGGTTAAACTGGAGGTTAAACGCCACTTTCAACATTGTACTCCACATGTGATCTTCAAGCTTCCTTTATTGATTTTGTTGCTTTCTTGCCTAGCCTCTTCTTCCCTGAAATCATCCACACAATTGCATCAAAGTCTTGCAAAATTTCATGAGAATTCTTCCATTCATAGCATTCAAGGAATATAACTAAAAACTCATGAAATTTGCATCAAAATCTTCATGTTTGAATGATTTAAGACAAGCATGACTATTTGGCCCAAATGATTACTTAAGGCTCAAGAAAATGCATAAAACAACTAAAAATAAAAGAAAAAGGCTAGTGAAACTAGCCTAAGATGCCTTGGCATCACAGTTCAAACTCAAACAATCCCCGGCAACGGCACCAAAAACTTGGTGCACGAAATTGCAATCACACTTTTGCAATCCGCATAACTAACCAGCAAGTGCACTGGGTCGTCCAAGTAAAACCTTACGTGAGTAAGGGTCGAATCCCACGGAGATTGTTGGCTTGAAGCAAGCTATGGTTATCATATTATTCTTAGTCAGGATACCAATTGGGTTCTTTAGCTTTAATTGTAAAAAGTGAAAGTGTTTGGAATAAGTAATTGTTACTCAATAATGGAGAATATGTTGGAGTTTTGGAGATGCTTTGTCTTCTTTATTTCAGCTTTTCTCTTGTCCTTTTCTTCACGCACGCAAGGATCCTGCTTTGGCAAGCTGTATGTAGGGCGTCACCATTGTCAATGGCTACTTCCCATCCTCTCAGTGAAAATGGTCCAAATGCTCTGTCACAGCACGGCTAATCATCTGTTGGTTCTCGATCATGTCGGAATAGAATCCATTGATTCTTTTGCGTTTGTCATCACTTCCAACAATCGCGAGTTTAAAGCTCGTCACAGCCATCCAATCCTTGAATCCTACTCAGAATACCACATACAAGGTTTAGACTTTCTGGATTCTCATGAATGCCGCCATCAATTCTAGCTTATACCATGAAGATTCTGATTAAGGAATTTAAGAGATACTCATTCAATCTAATGTAGAACGGAGGTGGTTGTCAGGCACACTACTTCTGGGGCCCACTTGGTGTGTGCTGGGGCTAAGACTTAAGCTTCTCACGTGTCTGGGATGTTTCTGGAGTTGAACGCCAGGTTGTAACCTGTTTCTGGCGTTGAACTCCAACTTGTAACCTGTTTCTGGCGCTGAACGCCAGACTGCAACATGGAAATGGCGTTGAACGCCATTTTACGTCATCTATCTTCGCGCAAAGTATGGACTATTATATATTGCTGGAAAGCCCTGGATGTCTACTTTCCAACCCAATTGAGAGCGTGCCAATTGAACTTCTGTAGCTCCAAAATATTAATTTCGAGTACAGGGAGATCAGAATCCACAGCATCAGCTGTCCTTTTTCAGCCTAGATCAGATTTTTGCTCAACTCCCTCAATTTCAGCCAGAAAATATCTGAAATCACAGAAAAACACACAAACTCATAGTAAAGTCCAGAAGTATGATTTTTGCCTAAAAACTAATAAAAATCTACTAAAAACTAACTAAAATATACTAAAATCTACCTGAAATTACCCCCAAAAAGCGTATAAAATATCTGCTCATCAAAAGATGAGGGAGTGGTACTACACTCAACCTGAAGCAGTTATTACTAACTGGGATACCCTCAGGAGAGAGTTCTTAGAAAAATACTTTCCAGCTGAAGTGACTGATAGACTGAGGAAAGAAATTTCCTGCATTATTCAAGGCGACTCAAAGACTCTGTATGAGTATTGGGAGCACTTCAAGAACCTCCTAGACGCTTGTCCCCACCACATAATTGACAAGTTAGTGTTGGTCAACTACTTCACACAGGGCATGAAGCCTCAGGACAAGACTATATTAGATGGTGTGAGTAATGGTTCTCTGAAAAAGTATAAGACCACGGATGAAGCATGCCAACTGATTGCCGACCTGGATAAATCTACTTGGAATGCCAGGCATAGGAATAACCATCCCAAGACTGTTGCAGAGATTTTCTCTAGCAGTGAGAATACTATTCTCACACAAAAACTATGTGAGATGACTAACTTACTAAAGCAAATACACTTGAATCAACAACAATCTCAGCCTCCTCCACAACAACAGTATCAACAGTTGGCCCCTCAGAGAGTTTGCAGAATATGTGCATGCAATACTCATTACACTCATGAATGTCCGCAACTCCAATAGGACGAAAACACCTTGGTAGCTACCCATAATTTCTATGATCGCCCGAATCAAGGATACAATCAACAAGGCGGTAATTATAACCAAGTTGGGAACTACAATCAAGGTTGGCAAGACAACTCCAACCAGGGATGGAGGGATAACTCCAAGCAAGGCTGAAGAGGTAACTCTAACCAAGGATGGAGGGACAACTACAATCAAGGAGGCAGAGACAATGATGGAAATCAGAGGTGGAACAATAACAGTAATCAGCAGAACCGATCTCAACAGAACCAAAACTAGCCTTACCGAGCACCTCACCAAAGGCAAGCCCAGGGATCTCAAAACAACCAACAACAAGGCCCACCTTCCTCTCCCAATGATGAGCTGCTTCAATCTCTCGCACAAATACAAACGACCGTGGAAAGTCAACTTACTGGTCTAGCCTCTGCTATACAAGCTCTCGTCTCCCAGATTGGATCATCAACCACCTCCAACAATCAGCCTGCCAGCTCAAATACACTTCCTTCTCAACCTTTACCCAACCCCAAAGGAGGAATCAATGCCATTACTTTGAGGTCCGAGACTACTGATAAACCCTATTTTTAGGGTTTATCTTTTGTTGAATTTAGAGGGTTTTGTCAACTTTTCTCCCATGTATCCAATGAAATAGCATGGTTTTGTAAATTCTCCTTTAATTGTGCTCAAGATGAAAACATGCTTTTTAGGTCTTAAAATAGCTAAATCTAATTCACCTTGATTCTATTAGATGCCTTGATATGTTTGTTAAGTGATTTCAGGTTTAGGAGGCAAAGATCGGATTGAGGGAATGAAGAAAAAGCATGTAAAAACAGGGAACTCATGAAGAAATGAAGGAATCGCAAAGCTATCAAGTCCGACCTCTTCGCACTTAATCGACCATAACTTGAGCTACAGAGGTCCAAATGATGCAGTTCCAGTTGCGTTGGAAAGCTAACATCCGAGGTTTCAAAATGATATAAGATTTTTCATAGTTGCATCACGTATAAAGGCACGTACATACACTGTACGTGTATGTGCCAATACTGCACGTGACTTTTTAAAATGCAACTCATGGCCAGCGATTTTAGAAGCCTTGTGGGCCCAATCCAACTCATTTCTGATGCTATTTAACCTAGGGATTGAAGGGGGAGTGACATAACTTAGATACTTTTGATCATTTGTCATATTTTAGTTTTAGAAGTAGTTATAGTTAGTTTCTAGAGAGAGAAGCTCTCTCTTCTCTCTAGAATTAGGATTAGGTTTAGATCTAGCATAGGAATTCTTAGATCTAGGTTAATTTCATGCTTTGATTTACTTTTCCTTTTGTAATACTCTTTTTTTTACATCTCTTCTCTCTAATTTAGCATTTAATTCTTGTAATTCTCTACTTGTATGTTGATGCACTTTTGTTCTTCCATTTTCCTTTAATGCAATTTGTGTTTTCATGTTCCTTTATTGTTCATTTGATTTGTTATTGATTAATTCCTTGCAATTGAGTGGTGTAGATTTACTTTCCTTGCAATTTTACTATGCTTTTCTTTTGTGCCTTCTAAGTATTTGATGAAATACTTGGTTGGATTTTAGTATAGATTTTTCCTTTCTTGGCTTTGGTAGAGTAATTAGTGACTCTTGAGTTATCTAATTCCTTTGTTGATTGATATTAGAAGTTGCTAATTGATTTGAATGCCTCTAAAGCTAGTCTTTCCTTTATGAGTTGATTAGGACTTGAGGAATCAAATTGATTCATCCACTTGACTTTCCTCCATGGTTAGAGGTTAACAAAGTGGGACCAACCGACAATTTATTGTCACAATTGAAGAGGATAACTAGGATAGGACTTCTAGTTCTCATATCTCGCCAAGAGCTTTGTTAGTTGTTAGTTATTTCCTTTGCCATTTATATTTCTTGCCTATTATCTCAAAAACCCCAAACATACCTCATAACCAATAACAAGACACTTTATCGCAATTCCTAGGGAGAATGACCTGATGTTTAAATACTTTGGTTTATAATTTTAGGGATTTGTACTTGTGACAAACAAAATTTTTGTATGAAAGGATTATTGTTGGTTTAGAAACTATACTTTACAACGAGATTTCATTAGTAAAATTCTATACCATCAATTTTCCAATCATCAACTACACTGCAAGAGAGGAGTCATGAGGAGCCAAGCTCAAAAGCAGACATCCCAATTGAAGACATTCTTAAGGTGGAGGACATTGAAGAGGAAGATACAGTATAAGGAGCAGCTGAAGAAGAAGCACCCCCACCAAGGAATGAAGCACCAAGAGGTGCAGATACTACAGATGGCGCCATTCCCATTCCATTTCCACACCTTGCTAGGAAGCCTAGAAAGCAGATGGAGCTAGACCCCAAAATGGTAGAGATATTCAAAAAGGTTGAGGTAACTATTCCCCTTTTTGATGCCATTTAGCAAGTACCTAAATATGCTAAGTTTCTAAAAGATTTGTGCATGCATAAAGATAAAATAAATGAATTAGAAACTATTCCTCTAGGTAGTTCTATTTATGCTTTAATGGGTGCCATACCGGAAAAATATGGGGATCCGGGTCCATGCATGGTTACTTATGTTATTAATGGTGTACAATTTTCTGACTGCATGTGTGATTTAGGTGCGTGTGTGAGTATTATGCCATTATCTGTATATGATGCTTTGAGGCTCCCCGCTTAAAAAGGTCGGCAACACATTTTATTTTGGCAGATAAGAGCATCATCTCAGTGGCTGGAATTGATGAGGACGTACTAGTGAGCATTAAGGGGCTAACATTTCTTATTGACTTCTACATTTTGGAAATGCCCCTTAATGAATCAAGAAGACCATCATCCATCCTGCTTGGAAGGCCATTTCTGAAGACTTCAAGGTTCAAATTGGATGCCTTGTCAGGAACTTACTCTTTTGAGATAGATGGCAGAATAGTGAGCTTCAACTTGGATAAAGCCATGAAGCACCCACCGGAAGATCACTCCATTTTCCAGTGTGACATTATTGATGAGACTATGGCTGAAGTTCACCAAGAAGAGGTGGAAGAGGCACTTACGGAGCAAGAGGCAAGTGTGGAGACACCCCCAGAGCTTACTGAAGAGACATTGCCACCACAAGTAGCTCCAGATGATCAAGAGCCCCCCTGAGCCAAAAATGGTGTTGAAGCCTGGTGCACGAAAATTACACACACTATGTAATTCCGCACAACTAACCAGCAAGTGCACTGGGTCGTCCAAGTAATACCTTACGTGAGTAAGGGTCAATCTCACAGAGATTACCGGCTTGAAGCAAGCTATGGTTATCTTATTATTCTTAGTCAGGATATCAATAGGGTTCTTTAGTTTCAATTGTAAAAAGTGAAAGAGCATGAAATGAGTAATTGTTACTCAGTAATGGAGAATGGGTTGGAGTTTTGGAGATGCTTTGTCCTTTGAATTTCTGCTTTTCTACTGTCTTCTTCTTCACGCACGCAGGTCTCTTTCCATGGCAAGCTGTATATTGGTGGATCACCGTTGTCAATGGCTACCAGCTGTCCTCTCAGTGAAAAAGGTCCATGTACATGGCTATTATGTTGGAATAGGATCCAGTGATCCTTTTGCATCTGTTACCACGCCCAAATTCCGTGAGTTTGAAGCTCGTCACAAACATCCCCTCCCAGATCCTACTCGGAATACCACAGACAAGGTTTAGACTTTCTAGATCTCAGGAATGCTACCCATTGGTTCTAGCTTATACCACAAAGACTTTGGACTCACGAATTGAACGCTCTGTTGTCAGAAGAGGCAGTCAAACTCGTGAGCCAGAAATCCAAGAGATGAACGTCAATCTAAGGTAGAACGGAAGTTGTTGTCAGGAACGCGTTCATAGGTTGAGAATGGTGATTATTGTCACGGATAATCACATTCATCATGTTGAAGTGCAAACGAATATCTTAGAATAGAGACTAGCGAGATTGAATAGAAAACAGAAATACTTGCATTAATTCATCGAGACGCTGCAGAGCTCCTCACTCCCAACCATGGGGTTTAGAGACTCATGCCATCAAAGATACAAGTTCAGATGTAAAAATGTCATGAGGTACGAAATAAATCTCTAAAAGTAGTTTTTATACCCAACTAATAACCTAGGTTTACAGAAAATGAGTAAACTAAGATAGATAGTGCAGAAATCCACTCCTGGGGCCCACTTGGTGTGTGCTGGGGCAGAGCATTGAAGCTTTCACGTGCATAGGATATTTTTGGAGTTAAACGCCAGTATGTAACCTATTTCTGGCGTTTAACTCTGCTTTGCAACTTGTTTCTAGCGTTTAACGCCAGAATAGGGCAGAAAGCTGGCGTTAAATGCCAGTTTGCGTCGTCTAAACTCGAGAAAAGTATTAATTATTATATATTGCTAGAAAGCCCTGAATGTCTAGTTTCCAACGCAATTGAGAGAGTGCGATGTGGACTCCTGTAGCTCATAAAATTCTATTTCAAGTGCAGGGAGGTCAGAATCCAACAGCATCAGCAGTCCTTTGTCAGCCTCTGAATCAGATTTTTGCTCAGGTCCCTCAATTTCAGCCAGAAAATACATGAAATCATAGAAAAACACACAAACTCATTGTAAAGTCCAGAAATGTGAATTTTACTTAAAAACTAATAAAAATATACTAAAAACTAACTAGATCCTACTAAAAATAATGCCAAAAAGTGTATAAATTATCCGCTTATCACAACACCAAACTTAAATTGTTGCTTGTCCCCCGGCAACTGAAAATCAAATAGGATAAAAAGAAGATAATATACAATGAATCTCACAATATCAATGAAACTTAGTCCCAATTAGATGAGCGGGGCTAGTAGCTTTTTGCTTCTAAATAGTTTTGGCATCTCACTTTATCCTTTGAAATTCAGAATGATTGGCATGTATAGGAACTCAGAATTTTAGATAGTGTTATTGATTCTCCTAGTTAAGTATGTTGATTCTTGAAAATAGCTACTTTATGAGTCTTGGCCGTGGCCCTAAGCACTTTGTTTTCTAGTATAACCACCGGATACATAAATGCCACAAGCACTTTTAAGATTGTGACTCAGTTTTGCTAAAGTCCCCAGTTAGAGGTGTCCAGAGCTCTTAAGCACACTCTTTTTGCTTTGGATCATGACTTTAACCACTCAGTCTCAAGCTTTTCACTTGGACCTGCATGCCACAAGCACATGGTTAGGGACAGCTTGGTTTAGCCGCTTAGGCCTGGATTTTATTTCCTTGGGCCCTCCTATCCATTATTGCTCAAAGCCTTGGATCTTTTTTACCCTTGCCTTTTAGTTTAAAAGGCTATTGGCTTTTTCTGCTTGATTTTTCTTTTTCTTTTTTCTTTTTTTCGCTACTTTTTTTTTTCTCTTTTTCTCTTTTTTCACTACTTTTTCTTGCTTCAAGAATCAATTTCATGATTTTTCAGATTATCAATAACATTTTTCTTTGTTCATCATTCTTTCAAGAGCCAACAATTTTAACATTCATAAATTTTACTATAAAAATATGCACTGTTCAAGCATTCATTTAGAAAACAAAGATTATTGCCACCACATCAAAATAATTAAACTAATTTCAAGATAAAATTTGAAATCCAAGTACTTCTTGTTCTTTTGCAATTAATCACATTTTTCATTTAAGAGAGGTGAAGGATTCATGGAATTATTCATAGCTTTAAGACATAGATACTAGACACTAATGATAATGTAGTGAAGACACAAAACATAGCCAAACATAAAGCTCAAAACAAAAAACAGAAAAATAAATAGACAAGGAGATTAAGGAATGAGTCCACCTTAGTGAGGGTGGCGTCTTCCTCTTGAAGAACCAATGGTGCTTTTAAGCTCCTCTATGTCTCTTCTTGCCTTTGTTGCTCCATCCCTAGTGATTTATGTGCTCCTATTCTTAGTTGCTCCCAATAGTTGTGTGGAGGAAAATGTATCCCTTGAGGCATCTCTGGATTTCTTGATGAGAGAATTCCTCATGCTCTTGTTGAGGTCCATGAGTGGGCTCTCTTGTTTTCTCCATCATTTTCTTAGTGATGGGCTTATCCTTTTTAATGAGGATGTCTTCCTCTATGACAATTCCAGCTGAATTGCATAGGGATCACCTTTTTCTTGGCCACAACTTCATAGAGGTGGTCTTGATGGACCTTTGAGATGAATTTTTCCATCTCCCATGACTCGGAGGTGGAAGTTTTTGCCTTCCCTTTTCTCTTTCTAGAGGTTTATCCAGCCTTAGGTACCATAAATGGTTATGAAAAAACAAAAAGCAATACTTTTACCACACCAAACCTAAAAAGTTTGGTCGTCCCCGAGCAAAAGAAGAAAGAAAGAAGGGGAAGAATAAGAGAATAAAGGAGATAGAGGAAGAGAGAATAAGTTGAGATTGGTGGGGATCCTGTGGGGTCCACAGATCCTGAGGGGTCAAGAACTTCTCATCCCTGCTCCATTTAGGCGTGCAAAAACGTTCTTAATGTGCAATCCTGACGTTTAACGCCAGAATGCTGCTTGATTCTGGCATTAAACGCCAGGTTTTATTATTTTCCTGGCGTTAAACACCAGGCTGCAACCTGTTTCTGGCGTTTAACGCTCAGAATGCTGCAAGACTGGGCGTTAAACGCCCATTCTGCTATCCTTACTGGCGTTTAAATGCCAGTAAGTTTCTCCTCCAGGGTGTGCTGTTTTTAATGCTATTTTTGATATTTCTTTGATTTATGCAGTTGTTTTTGTGATTCCACATGATCATCAACCTAAAGAAAACATAAAATATCAATGAAAAATGAAATGAGAAAGTGATTAACATAGATAAATAAGATTGGGTTGCCTCTCAATAAGTGCTTCTTTACTGTCTTTAGCTGGACTTTTACTGAGCTTTAATCTAGTCTCAGTTTTGAGCATTCTTGCTCGACATTGCTTTCAAGATAATGCTTAACTCGCTGTCTATTAACAATGAACTTTTTGTCAGAGTCAATATCCTGAAGCTCTAAGTATCCATATGGTGACACACCTGTAATCACATATGGTCCTCTCCACCGGGATTTTGGTTTCCCAGGGAATAGCCTGAGCCTAGAGTTAAACAGGAAAACCTTTTGTCCTGGCTCAAAGACTCTGGATGACAGGTTCTTATCATGCCATCTCCTTGCTTTCTCCTTGTAAATTTTGGCATTTTCAAAAGTATTGAGTCTGAATTCCTTTAGCTCATTCAACTGGAGCAATTTTTTCTCTCCAGCTAATTTGGCATCAAGGTTCAAGAATCTGGTTGCCCAGTAGGCTTTATGCTCCAGTTCCACGGGCAGGTGACAGGCCTTCCCATACACAAGCTGGTATAGAGAGGTTCCTATAGGAGTCTTGAATGCTGTTTTGTATGCCCATAGAGCATCATACAAGCTCTTTGCCCAATCCTTTCTATGGGCAATTACAATCCGTTCCAGGATTCTTTTTAGTTCTTTATTAAAGACTTTAGCTTGCCCATTAGTCTATGGATGATATGGAGTAGCCACCTTGTGGCTAATTCCATATCGGACCATGGCAGTATAAAGCTGTTTATTGCAGAAATGAATGCCTCCATCACTGATCAGTGCTCTAGGGACACCAAATCTGTTAAAGATATGTTTCTGAAGGAACTTCAGTACTCTCTTAGTATCATTAGTGGGTGTTGCAATTACCTCCACCCATTTAGATACATAGTCTACTACCACCAGAATGTAAGTGTTTGAGTATGATGGTGGGAAAGGACCCATGAAATCAATACCCCATACATCAAACAACTCAATCTCTAAGATCCCTTGTTGAGGCATGGCGTAACCATGAGACAGATTACCAGCTCGCTGGCAACTGTCATAGTTACGTACAAACTCTCAGGAGTCTCTATAGATTGTAGGCCAGTAGAAGCCACATCGGAGGACTTTGGTGGCTGTTCGTTCACCTCCGAAATGTCCTCCATATTTTGATCTATGGCAATGCCATAAGATCTTCTGTGCCTCTTTTCTAGGCACGCACCTATGGATTAGTCCCTCTGTGCATCTCTTGAAGAGATATGGTTCATCCCATAAGTATTACTTCGCATTAGAAAGCAGTTTTTTCTTTTGCTGCCTGCTGATCTCCTTGGGAATGAATCTTGCAGCCTTATAGTTTGTGATATTTGCAAACCATGGCACCTCCTGAATGGCAAAAAGTTGCTCATCCAGAAAGGTTTCAGAGATCTCAGTGAGGGGTAGAGACATCCATTCTACTGGTTCTATTCGGGACAGGTGATCTGCTACTTGATTCTCTGTCCCTTTTCTGTCTCTTATTTCTATATCAAACTCTTGAAGAAGCAACACCAATCTTATGAGCCTGGGTTTTTAATCCTGCTTTGTAAGTAGATATTTAAGAGTAGCATGGTCAGTGTACACAATCACTTTTGATCCTACCAAATAGGATCTGAACTTGTCAATGGCATAAACCACTGCAATCAATTCCTTTTCTGTGGTTGTGTAATTTTTTTGCACGTCATTTAGAACACGACTAGTGTAGTAAATGACGTGCAGAAACTTGTTATGCTTCTGTCCCAATACTGCACCAATATCATGGTCACTGGCATCACATATTAATTCAAATGGTAATGTCCAGTCCGGTGCAAAAATGACAGGCGCTGTGACCAGCTTAGCCTTCAGAGTCTCAAAGGCCTGCAAACACTCTGTGTCAAAGACAAAGGGTGTATCAGCAGCTAGCAGGTTACTCAGAGGTTTTGCGATTTTTGAAAAATCCTTTATAAACCTCCTGTAGAATCATGAATGTCCCAAAAAACTTTTGATTGCCTTAACATTGGTGGGTGGTGGTAATTTTTCGATTACCTCCACCTTAGCTTGATCCACCTCTATGCCTTTGTTCGAAATTTTATGCCCAAGGACAATTCCTTCAGTCACCATAAAGTGACATTTTTCCCAATTTAAAACCAGGTTAGTCTCTTGGCATCTTTTCAGAACAAGTGCTAGATGATCAAGACAGGAGCTGAATGAATCTCCAAATACTGAGAAGTCGTCCATGAATACTTCCAGAAAATTTTCCACCATATCAGAGAAAATAGAGAGCATGCATCTCTGAAAGGTTGCATGTGTATTACACAGACCAAATGGCATCCTTCTGTAGGAAAATACTCCAGATGGACATGTGAATGCTGTTTTCTCTTTATCTTGGGGATCTACTGTAATCTGGTTATAGCCTGAGTAGCCATCCAGAAAGCAGTAAAAGTCATGACCTGCTAGCCTTTCTAGCATTTGGTCTATGAAGGGTAAAGGAAAATGATCCTTTCTGGTGGCTGTATTGAGTCTTCTGTAGTCAATACACATACGCCACCCTGTAACTATTCTTGTAGGAACCAGTTCATTTTTTTCATTATGAACCACTATCATGCCTCCCTTTTTGGGCACAACTTGGACAGGGCTCACCCAAGGGCTATCAGAAATGGGATAAATAATTTCAGCCTCTAGTAATTTAGTGACCTCTTTTTGCACCACCTCCATCATGGCTGGATTTAGCCACCTTTGTGGTTGAACCACTGGTTTGGCATTATCCTCCAGTAGGATCTTATGCATGTATTTGGCTGGGCTAATGCCCTTGAGATCACTAATGGACCACCCAAGAGCTGTCTTGTGTCTCCTTAACACCTGAATTAGTACTTTCTCTTCCTGTGGCTCTAAGGCAGAGCTTATGATTACAGGAAAAGTTTCACCTTCTCCCAGAAAAGTATATTTTAGGGATGGTAGTAGTGGTTTGAGCTCGGATTTAGGAGGTTTCTGCTCTTCCTGAGGAATTTTCAGAGATTTTTTTATTTCCTCTGGTTCCTCCAGATCAGGCTGAACATCTTTAAAGATATCCTTTATCTCTGGTTCGAGACTGTCAGCCATATTGATCTCTTGTACCAAGGAATCAATAATATCAACACGCATGCAGTCTTTTGATGTGTTTGGGTGCTTCATTGCTTCAATAGCATTCAGCCTAAACTCATCCTCATTGACTCTCAGGGTTACTTTCCCTTTTTGGACGTCAATGAGGGTTCATCCAGTTGCTAGGAAATGTCTTCCTAGAATGAGAGTTGCACTCTTGTGCTCCTCCATTTCCAGCACTACAAAGTCAGTGGGAAAGGCAAATGGCCCAACTGTGACAATCATATCCTCAATTATGCCTGATGTGTATTTAATAGAGCCATCAGCAAGTTGAAGGCAAATCTGGGTTGGTTTAACCTCTTCAGTCAACCCAAGCTTTCTGATAGTGGATGCAGGAATTAGGTTGATACTTGCCCCAAGATCACGTAGAGCAGTACAGGTACCCTCTAATGTGCATAGTATCATAAAGCTTCTCGGATCCTTAAGCTTCTCTGGTAAGCTCTTTAAAATGATTGCACTGCATTCTTCAGTGAGGAGAACTTTTTTAGTTTCTCTCCAATCCTTCTTCTGACTTAAGATCTCTTTCATGAACTTAGCATAAGAGGGTATTTGCTCAAGTACCTCTACAAACGAAATCTTGATTTCAAGAGTCCTGAGATAGTTTACAAAGCGAACAAATTATTTATCCTGTTCCGCTTGGCAGAGTTTCTGAGGATAAGGTATTTTGGCTTTGTATTCTTCAACCTTGGTTGCTACAGGTTTATTTCCTACAGAGGTAGGTTGAGAATCCTTCTTGAGGGAGTTATTATCAGCACTTGCAAGTGTCTGACCCCTAATAGGCATTTGAACGCCAGGACTGGGGGCTGGATTGGCATTTAACGCCAGATTCCCTCCCTTTTCTGGCATTTGAACGCCAGAACTGAACATGGGTTGGGCATTAAACGCCACTTTTTCTCCCTTTTCTGGCGTTTGAACGCCAAAACTGGGCATTTAACGCTAGTTTTTCACCCTTTTCTGGTGTTTGAATGCCAGAATCATTCCTCTATGGGCTCTTACTGTCCTTAGAGGAATTTTGGGTAGCAATCTGCTCATCCTCCATTATTTGTTCTTTTCTTGGCTTTCTGCTAGTTTGAACTGAGGTATTCAATGTTTTTTCACTCCTTAATTGAACTGTTTGGCACTCTTCTGGTATCTATTTTGATAACTGCCGTCTTGTTTGGTCAAGTTGTGCTTCCATGTTCTTGTTAGCATCCTTAGTGTCTTGTAACATCTCTTTAAATTCTGTCAACTGTTCTGTCAAATAACATAAATGCTGATTGATTTCAGCAACTTGTTCCAGAGGACTAAGTTTAGTGGATACTGTCTTAGCCTCTTCTTTTGTGGAGGACTCACTACTTAAGTACAGATGCTGATTTCTAGCAACTGTATCAATGAGCTCTTGAGCCTCTTCAATTGTTTTTCTCATATGTATAGATCCACCAACTGAGTGGTCTAGGGATATCTGAGCTTTTTTTGAAAGTCTGCAGTAGAAGATGTCTAACTGCACCCACTCTAAAAACATTTCAGAGGGGCATTTCCTTAGCATGTCTCTGTACCTCTCCCAGGCGTTGTAAAGGGATACATTATCCTCTTGTTTAAAGCCTTGGATGTCTAGCCTTAGCTGTGTCATCCTCTTAGGAGGGAAATATTGATTCAGGAACTTGTCTGACAACTGTTTCTATGTTCTTATGCTGGCCTTAGGTTGGTTATTTAACCACCTCTTAGCTTGGTCTTTTACAGCAAATGAAAACAGTAATAATCTATAGACATCCTGATCTACTTTCTTATCATGTACTATGTCAGCAATTTGTAAGAATTGTGCGAGAAACTCAGTAGGTTCTTCCTGTGGAAGACCGGAATACTGGCAATTTTGTTGCACCATGATAATGAGTTGAGGATTCAACTCAAAATTTCTGACTCCGATGGAGGGTATACAGATACTACTCCCATATGAAGCAGTAGTGGGGTTAGCATATGACCCCAGAGTCCTTCTGAGTTGTTCATTTTCACTTAGGTCCATGATGGAGAAAGGGAGATGATGTGGATTTATTTTATTATATTTATAAAAAAAATTTCGAAAAAAAAGTAAAATAAACTGAAATAAATAAAAAAAATTTGAAAATATTTTATGAGGATTTTCGAAAAAAAGTGTGGAGAGAGAAAGTGGTTAGGATGTTTTTGAAAAAGATATGATTTTAAAGAAAAATTTGACCAAGTCAACCCAAGGGATTCGAAAATTATGGGAAATTAAAGGAAAAGATATTTTTGTTTGATTTTTGAATTTTATTATGAAAGAGAAAAACACACAAAAGACACAAGACTTAAAATTTTTAGATCCAGTGCTCCTTGTTTTCGAAAATTTTGGAGGGAAAACACCAAGGCACACGAAACTTAAAAATTTTAAAATGAAAACACAAAGAAGACTCAAGAACACAAGAACAAAAGAAAGAACACCAAACTTTAAAATTTTTAGAAAACCAAAATAAAATTTATGAAAACTAAAGAAAAATTAACAAGAGAACACCAAACTTAAAATTTGGCATAAGATTTAATCAAAGAAAAATTATTTTTTAATTTTTTTGAAAAGTTTTAAAAGGAAGATACCCAATTACCAGGAACACAAGAACAATGCTCTAGCCAATTGAGCTATAAATTTAACGTGTTTTAAAAAGGTATTTTTAATATATATAATTTTTTTTGAAAACTAATAATTTGAAAATGCGCAAGAAAAATAGGAAAAGACACAAAACAAGACAAACTAAACATCAAACAAGAAAAATAGCAAGAACAACTTGAAGATCAAGCAAGAACAAAGAACACAAACTCGAAAATTTAAAGGAAAATAAAAAAAACATGCAATTGACACCAAAATTAAGATATGAAACTAAAATCAAACAAAAAACTCAAAGAAAAAATAAAAACTAATGAAGAAAAATAATATTTTTGAAAGATTTTTAAAAGGAATAATAAAAGATGCAATCTTAGTGACTCTAAACCAAAAAGACAAATTTTTCTTAATCTAAGTAAGAAGATAAACCGTCAGTTGTTCAAACTCAAACAATCCCCGGCAACGGCACCAAAAACTTAGTGCACGAAAATTACACTCACAATATGTAATTCCGCAAGACTAACCAGCAAGTGCATTGTGTCGTCTAAGTAATACCTTACGTGAGTAAGGGTCGATCCCACGGAGATTGCCAGCTTGAAGCAAGCTATGGTTATCTTATTATTCTTAGTCAGGATATCAATAGGGTTCTTTAGTTTGAATTGTAAAAAGTGAAAGAGCATGAAATGAGTAATTGTTACGCAGTAATGGAGAATGGGTTGGAGTTTTGGAGATGCTCTGTCCTTTGAATTTCTGCTTTCCTACTGTCTTCTTCTTCACGCACGCAGGTCTCTTTCCATGGCAAGCTGTATGTTGGTGAATCACCGTTGTCAATGGCTACCAGCTGACCTCTCAGTGAAAAAGGTCCATGTACATGGCTAATCATCTGTTGGTTCTCACTTATATTGGAATAGGATTCAGTGATCCTTTTACGTCTGTCACCACGCACAACATCCGTGAGTTTGAAGCTCGTCACAGACATCCCCTTCCAGATCCTACTCAGAATACCATAGATAAGGTTTAGACTTTTTGGATCTCAGGAATGTTGTCCATTGGTTCTAGCTTATACCAGAAAGACTCTGGACTCACGGAATGAACGCTCTGTTGCCAGGAGAGACAGTCAAACTCGTGAGCCAGAAATCCAAGAGATGAACGTCAATCTAAGATAGAACGGAAGTGGTTGTCAGCCACGCGTGCATAGGTTGAGAATGGTGATGATTGTCACGGATCATCACATTCATCATGTTGAAGTGCGAACGAATATCTTAGAATAGAGACTAGCGAGATTGAATAGAAAATAGAAATACTTGCATGAATTCATCGAGACGCTACAGAGCTCCTCACCCCCAACCATGGGGTTTAGAGACTCATGCCGTCAAAGATACAAGTTCAAATGTAAAAATGTCATGAGGTATGAAATAAATCTCTAAAAGTAGTTTTTATACTCAACTAGTAATCTAGGTTTACAGAAAATGAGTAAACTAAGATAGATAGTGCATAAATCCACTCATGGGGCCCACTTGGTGTGTGCTGGGGCTGAGCATTGAAGCTTTCACGTGCATAGACTATTTTTGGAGTTAAACGCTAGTATGTAACCTGTTTCTGGCGTTTACCTCTGCTTTGCAATTTGTTTCTGGCGTTTAACGCCAGAATAGGGCAGAAAGCTGGCGTTAAACGCCAGTTTGCGTCATCTAAACTCGAGAAAAGTATTGACTATTATATATTTCTGGAAAGCTCTGGATGTCTACTTTTTAACGAAATTTAGAGAGCACCATTTGGACTCTTGTAGCTCAAAAAATTCCATTTCGAGTGCAGGGAGGTCAGAATCCAACAACATCAGCAGTCCTTTGTCAGCCTCTGAATAAGATTTTGGCTCAGGTCCCTCAATTTTAGCCAGAAAATACTTGAAATCACAGAAAAACATACAAACTCATAGTAAAGTCCAGAAATGTGAATTTTGCTTAAAAACTAATAAAAATATACTAAAAACTAACTAGATCCTACTAAAAACTATCTAAAAATAATGCCAAAAAGCGTATAAATTATCCGCTCATTAAAGCCCCTTCCACCCCTCCTCAAGTATGCTTACCTTGAGGATAATCAGAATCTCCCAGTTATCATTGCAAGGGAACTCACTTCCCAACAGGAGGAGCAGCTGCTTAGTGTGCTAAGAAGACACAAAAAGGCAATTGGGTGGATGATGCACGGAAACTTGTCTCTCAACAAATTTTGCTCGGCAAGTATACCAAATTGTCAAGTAAAAACTCACAATAGAGTGAGGTCGAATCCCACAGGGATCGATTGGTCAAGCAATTTTAATTAGAGGAATGTTCTAGTCAAGCTAAGCCAAATTGAGTTGAGAATTGTAGAAACATAAATGCGGGAAAGATAAATGACATGGAATGTAAAGTTGCAGAATCTTAAATGGGGAGTTGGGGAGATGAGCATGAAAGTAAATAACAGAAAGTAAAGAGAATGGGTAAGATCAAATATGGGAAATTCATTAGGCTTAGAAGATGTTGCATTCTCCGGATCAAGTTCATCTTCATCTCTTCCTCAATCAATGAATTCATTGATCTCCTTGGCAATATTAGGTGATTGGATCCCAATTCCTTGGCAACTCAATCTCTCTAAGCTTGAACAATTGCCCAATTTCTTGATTTAATTGCTCATGGGAAGAGATGAAGTATGGTCACTGATTATACCACATGTATTTCCAAATCAAAGTGTTGGTAGGATTATATGTCACTATATCCATCCAAATCCCAATTCGGTCCAACATGAGAAAGCATTTCTAGCATGATCTCCTCATTCCTCTTCCAAGGCTCAGAGGAGATCTAATTATGGAGAGTCTCTTTTCCAAGATAACTAACCAATTAGTTGAAGACCGAAAGCTTTCTAGTAAAATCAAGAGAAAAGAAAAAAGAAGAAGAATGAAAACTATAATTGATCCATCAAATTACAACAGAGATCCCTAATCCAATGAAAAGGAGTTTAGTTGTTCATAGCTCTAGGAATGGAAAACAAGAAAGAAAAGTGCATTCTAAAAATAAACTATAAATTGCAGGCAAAGTAAAATATACAGAGTGTAGCTTCCAATAATGCCAACCTCCTTTCTAGTTCAAAACTACCCTTATATATACTACTATTCTGATCTTCTAGTTAGCTCTTCAAGTCTTAGATATGGGCCTTTGATCTTTAGTTGAAGCAGTTACAGTCTTCAGTGGGCTCAGCTTTGCTTGCAGAAAAAGAGTGAGTTAGGCATGGTATGCAGTTAGTCAGGACGTTAGTGGCGTTAACGTTAAGTGTAAATTCTGGTTCGAAGACGTTAGTGACATTAACTTTGTCACTAACGTCCAAACCCAATTGAGCTACGTTAACCCCAACATTAGTGGCACTAACGTGACCACTAACGTAGCCTTTCTACTAACGTGGTTCTTCTATGCTTCCTTTGTCCTGAAATCAAACAAACATGGTGCATCAAAGCTTTGTTTCAGGTCATGAGATCTCGCATTATATAAATTGGCATTCAACTCATGCATTATTCTCATGAAATCATGTAAAGTTCACAATGTTTACTTGAATCAAGGTGTAAGTGTACATTCTCCCAAAACCTGCTTATTTCCTAAGAAAATGCATGAAACTTCCTAAAAATAGTAAAGAAAAGGCAAGTGAAACTGGCTAAGATGTCCTGGCATCAGTGGAGCTTGGTAGATACAGTAGGCATCAGCCCTCAAGTCTGTGAGCACCGTATATTCTTAGAAGAGGGAGAAAGGCCTGTCCGTCAACCTCAGAGGCGGCTGAATCCCACCATTCTAGAGGTGGTCAAGAAGGAAGTAACTAGGCTGCTTGAAGCTGACATCATCTACCAATCTCGGATAGTGAATGGGTCAGCCCAGTACAGGTGGTACCAAAGAAATCAGGAGTCACAACAGTAATGAATGAGCATGGAGAGCTCATTGCAACTAGAGTGCAGAACACCTGGAGGGTATGCTTGATCACTATCCCTCTGAATAAGATTTTTGCTCAGCTCCCTCAATTTCAGCTAGAAAATACCTGAAATCACAGAAAAACACACAAACTCATAGTAAAGTCCAGAAATATGAATTTTGCCTAAAAACTAATAAAAATATACTAAAAACTAACTAAAACATACTAAAATCTATATGAAATTACCCCAAAAAGTGTATAAAATATCCGCTTATCAAGGCTCATGCCAGGCAAGTTGGAATCAGGATGGGAAGGTCCCTACAGAATAGAAAAGGCAGAGCTATACGAAGTCTTTCACCTGAGTCATCCTTCAAGCTCCAATTTCATCAAAGTCAATGGACATCACCTGAAGCTGTATCATGGTGAGAAGATGAAGGACAACAAGGAGTTAGAGATCTTCCTTTTGGAGGGTCCACCAACAACAGAAGACTGAGCTTGTAGACCGTCCAACTTAAGGACGTAAAAGCAAAGTGCTAGGTGGGAGACAACCCACCATGGTATAATCGTTCCTCTTCATTCATCATTCCATTTTATTCTATTTTTCCTAGTGTTTATTCATAATTTCTGCATATTCATCTGCATTCTGTATAAAAAAAGGGTGTTCGACGCGCCAGCGCCGCTGACGCGTACGCGTCATGCATGAATTCACAACAGTAAGGAAGTAATCAGAGAGTTGGGCAGGAGTGGTGTTGGAACTGTGATTTGCGCACCAGCAAGCCCACGCGTACGCGTACCTGACGCGTGCGCGTCGCTTGCGTTGTTCGCCATCTACGCGTAAGCGTGACCCTGGAAATCGGCATAAATGGGTGTTCTACCCGAAAGTTGTGCTGGCTTGGGGCTGGAATTGTGCTAGGAGCGCAATTTTCATCATGCGTATGCGTCCCTGACGTGTGCGCGTCCTCTTCACTTTTTCCCCATCCACGCGTCTGCGTCCCTGACGCACACGCGTCGTTTGCCTTTTTAGCCCTCATGCGTATCAACCCGAGAGTTATGCGTGCGCAGGGCTGCCTTTGCGCGATTCGCACAAACTGAGAGCACGCGGACGCGTCCCAGACGCTTACGTGTCACTTGAACTTTATGCAACCCACGTGTATGCGTGCTGTACGCGTACGCGTCGCTTGCGACGCAAAATTACAACAGCACGCCGCCTAGATTTCTTATCCTTTTTCCCCCATTCCTAATTTCTTCCTTCTTTCTTCTTCTCTATTCTTCTTCTTCTTCTATCATTTCTATCTTCTTGTTCTTCTCCACTTACTTCTTTCCCACTCACATCCTTCATTTCCTCTCTCTTTTCATCTTCTTCTCAAGGTTCTTTCTTCCTACCTTCTTTCTTTCCTTTTTTCTATTTATCTCTTCTTTTTGTATTCTTTTAATTGGTGTTAGAAATTTAAATGGGTGATTCTTTTCTTCTATATTTTGCTTGTGGATATATTAGGGAGTGATTTGAAAATTAATATTAATTTTTGGATTGCATGCATGTTTGGATTCCATACTTTCCCTAAAATATTTTACATGCATACCAAGTGTTTGTGAAAAAGCCCTTATGGCATTGTGAATTCTTCATTATTCTATTCTTCTACTCTACTGCCTGTTTTCCACAAAATCCTTGCAATCTTTTATTGATTAAATATAATTATCAATACAAACATGATTGCTAGTTTGTTACATTTGATAATCAAAATGAGCTATTAATGCTTGATCTATGCTACTCATGCCTTTGCCGGCATGCTAATAAACATCTTGCATCTAATTGTCTTAATTTATCATGCTATATTTCCATTGATATCCTAATTACATGGAGTCGTGACCATGTGTTTACGACATTCTTCTTTACCTTGGCATTGATTATCACTTGTATTTTCCTCCTTTCAGTTCTAGCTATTTGATTTCATGTTCCTTTCTTTTCTCCCTTTTCATGATGGCCACCAGGAAGGGTAAAGAGAAAGCCTCTAACAAACCCCCAGTGAGAAAAAGAACGAAAAGAGCACCAGCTGCGGAAGCATCCTCAAAATCAGTCAAGCCCTCCACAAAGCGGGTCAAGAGGATCTTCAAGGTCGATGAAACTGAGAAAGCCTTTCCAGCAAGGGACGCTGCGCGGTTCACTAACCGCTACTGTGAGCAGATGTTCCCCATCCTGGCTGAGAGGAACTACAACAATGAGCACCTACTCATCCTCCCTACCCACATCGTTGATCTTGTAGAGCCCCGCATTGAGCACAGACAATGGGATTCATACGGAGGTAGCCACAGCAGGTCAACCTCTCATTGGTAGTTGAATTCTATTCCAATTTTCACATGCCAACCCTGCAGTCTGTCTATGTTCGTCAGAAGCAAGTCCCTATATCTGAAGAGGCCATTCAGCGAGCTTTAGATCTCCCCCTGCTCCAGAAGGATTGGACGCATACCTGGTGCGGAATTTCTAACCACAAACTATCCGGCAAGTGCACCGGGTCGTACCAAGTAATACCTCAGGTGAGTGAGGGTCGATCCCACGAGGATTGATGGATCAAGCAACAATGGTTGAGTGATTGGCTTAGTCAGACAAGCAGAAAATAGTGTTTAAGAGTTCAAAAGCATTAAACAGTAAATTTAGTAGATTAAAAAGCAAGCAGTAAATGAGTTGTGAATAATAGATGGAGAGACAGTTAAGGCTTCAGAGATATCTATTTTTCGGATTGACTTTTCTTACTAACTATTTTAATCATGCAAGATTCAATTCATGGCAAACTATATATGACTAACCCTAATTCCTTAGACCTTCTTAGTCTACTCTAACTTTCATCAACCACCAATTCCTTGGTCACTTAATTCCAATTAGAGGATGAAGTTCAATTCTAGTTTATGTGCCACAAAAACTCTAATTACCCAAATTTAAAAGGATTATATGTCACGTATCCTGTTAAGTCCAGATAATTAGAAGTTTGGGAGAGATTGCTTTCAAGCTGTTGTTCAAGTAAAGAGCTTTTCCATGTTATACAAGAACTCAATTAGAACAAGGGTCATACTTCCGTTCCACCCAAATTCATAAAATGAAGAACGAAAACAATTCGTGAATTATAAATCAGTACATAAATTAAAATAGAAAAATAATAGTATCAATCCATACAAATAGATAGAGCTTTTAACCTTAATGATGGAGGTTTAGTTGCTCATGGTTCAGAGAAAAAATAAGGATTCTGTAAAACTGTCAATTGCGGAATGAGGTCGAAGAGAAGAGAAGAGCCCGAAGGGCTGATTCTTTTTCCTTTTATATCTAATCCTAATTAATGTAAAATATATTTTCTAAAATTAAAATAATATCTTTTCCTAGTTGTAAATAAAATAAAAGTTAAATCAAAATTAATTTGATTGATCCGTGCAGGGCTTGAGGAGTGTGGGGACCATTGATTGCATTAAGGTCCACGCTGAACTTGGAAATTTCCAAGTTCAGCGTGGGGCAGGCAGCGTCACCTTTGGCTTCATTCTTGAGTCCACGCTAAACTTGAGAATTTCCAAGTTCAGCGTGGAGGAGACAGTGGTTCCTCCTTTGTACGCGGACTCCACGCTGAACTTGAAAATTCTCAAGTTCAACGTGGAGAAGGCCAACAATGCTGAAGAAGAAGTGTGTACTATTATATATTGTTGGAAAGTCCTAGAAGTTAGCTTTCTAATGCCACTGGAATCACGTCAATTGGACCTCTATAGCTCGAGTTATTCTTGTTTGAGTGCAAGGAGGTCGGGGTTGACAGCATCACTCGCTTTCTTCCTTTTCTGCTACAAAACTCCGTCAAATCCATCCGAATGCTACCTGAAATAAACGAAAATGCACAAAACTCAAAGTAGCATCTATAATGGCTAAAAGATATTTAAATCTTGATTAAACTCAACAATTTGAATGTAAATTCACTAGGAAAAGATAGAGAAGATGTTCACGCATCACAACACCAAACTTAAATTGTTGCTTGTCCTCAAGCAACTAAAATAAGTATATGATTAAAATGTGAATTTGCATGAGAAGTGAGAGTTTAGTCATGCTCAAGACTATTCTTAAAAATGGGGTTTATTCATTGTAGCTCTGAACAGTTTTGGCATCCCGCTCTCCTTTGAATCAGAGGAATGTCAGTGTCATTCGGAATTGGGAATCCGGATCATATTATGAATTCTCTTATCTTTATACTCCAGTTTAATCCTTGAACATAGTAGAATTTACTTAAATTTTCTTTTCTTTGGTGCTTTGCACCTTGAGCCTAGCCGTGACTTTAAATGTTTTGTCTCAATCTTCACTTGATACAAAAACACCACAAGCACTTGACTGGGGAATTCTTTCCAAGTTCTGATTTTTTTTCTTTTTTTTTTTCAGTTACTCCCAGATAGTGGTGCCCAAAGCCTTTGGCATACTCTGTCAATTGCTATTGATCTCGACTCTAAATGTTTTGTCTCAAGGATCACTTGACACAAGAACACCACAAGCATATGGCTAGGGAAACAACTCTTTGAGCTTTTAATCATGTCTGACCTCCCTAGTCATTGATGCTCAAAGCCTTGGACCTTGCTTTTATGCTTATCTTGCTGTCTCTTTTGCTTCAAGGATTAAATTTTTTTTTATTTCAGAGAAGTCATAATAATTCTCTAAATCCTTGTTCCTCATACATCAACATTCCTTGATTCAAATTCAAATATGCCCTGTTCATGTCATTCATTCAGAATTACAAATAACACCACCACATTTAAGTAAATATGATAAATCATATATATAAACTCACTCTTTTCATACATTACATCACTTCTTTCTTTTCTTTTGATTTTCAAGCTCAGTGAGCAATACATGAGGCATTCTCTCTCTCTCTCTCTCTCTCTCTCTCTCTCTCTCTTTTTTTGAATTATAAAACCGAAAATAAAATAATAAAATAAGTAATAAGTTAACTAGACCTAGGAATTGAAATAACCACTGATCATGCAATAACCAAATAAACAGAAAACAAGAACCTAATCACAAAAAAATAGTAAAATGATGATGAGGATGAAAAGGAACTAGGCCACCTCAATTTCCTTGATGGGAATTTCTCTCCTCAGGCTGAGCTCTGTAAGGTCCTCTCAGACGGCTGTAATCCTGCCTCAATTGCTGAATCTGCTACCGTTGAGAGCACTGATCTGCTCTAATCTCATCAAGGGATGTATAGAGATGCTCCCATCGGCTATTCTGTATGGCTCTCATCTCCTCCACAGACGCCATGTATTGCTCCCAGCGACTGTCATTGGCGACCCACATCTGCTCCATGGAGGCCGCAAGCTGCTGCAAATAATCTTGTGGTGGAAAGTGTTGTTCCTGTGGTAGTGGTTGCTCTTCCTCAGCTCCTTCTTCAGCTTGTTCTCTGGGGAGCCTCCGTTGTTCCCTTGTCTGTTCTAGCTGCTTCTTTGTGATGGGTTTCTCGCTTGGGATAGGAAAGTCATTCTCTATCTTCACCCTAGCAACTTCACAGAGGCGAAAGATGAGATGTGGGAAGCCCAATCTGGCATTGTCCTTGGTGTTGGTGACGATGTGGTAAAATTGATCAGCAACAACGTCTGCCACCTCCACTGGGTCTCCCAACAGAATACAGTGGATCATGACTGCTCGGTCTGCAGTACATTCGGACCGGTTGCTTGTGGGCATGATGGACCGGCGAATGAAATGGTTCCATCCTAGCCAAAGGCTTCAAGTCACCTACTTTGATATGACCGGGTTCCCCTCGCGCCCCCATTATCCACTGTGCACCTGGAATGCAAATGTCGGCGATTACTTGTTCCAGCTGCTGATATCTGTACATCCTCTCACTGTAGGAACTAAGTGATTGTTCAGTCTCTGGCATCTGGAGGGCCTGTCTGATGGTCTCTGGGCTGAAGTCAATGGTTCTTCCCCTTACAAAAGTTTTGTGGTTCCTTTCATTTATGCCAGACACATTCTTGTAGGTAATCCACATGTTCCCATAGAATTCTTGCACCATCAATTGTCCCGCCTGTGGGTTTGGATTGCATAGAACTTTCCATCCTCTTCTCTGAATCTCATTTGTAATTTCTGGAAGTTCATCCGATTGGAGCTTAAACTGCACTTCTGGTAAAACCGGCCTCTTGCCAGTGATATCAAAGAAATGTTCTTCATGTAACTTAGATTTGAAGCACCTTGAGTCATGAGAACTGGTTACTGGTTCCTTTCCCTTTCTCTTTTTTGATGGTTGGATGGTCTTAGGTGCCATAAAGATGAATCGAATAAAACAGCGGAGCGAAAACACCAAACTTAAAACTATTGCTCGTCCCCGAGCAAACTAAAGAAATACAGAGGGAAGAAGAATGAGATGCAGAAATTTAAATAGAAGAAGAGAAAATACAATGATAAAAATATTTTTCTGGTTTTTTTTTAAGAAGGTGCACAGAACAGAAAAATAAAAGAAAAAAAAGAAGAGGGGAATAGGGGGTACGGGACGGAGGGGCTTATTAGAGTAGTTGAAGGTGGAATGGGTGTGGCTAGGGACAGTTGTGGTTGAAGGGGGAAAAGAGGGGTGTACTTGATTTGCTGTTGGGTGTTGAATGTTGAATGAGGAACGGTGGTTGGAGGTAGGCCTTATATAGAAGGGAGGGGGGTACGTTGGGGTTAATGTGGGTGGGTGGGGATAAGTATGGCCGTCAAGGGAAGAAAAAGGGGGAATGTCTGGGTGTGGGGAGGTGACGAGGTTGTGTTAGGAGGAGGGATGTTGTAACGGGTTGAAGCCTTGAGAGAGTGAGTAGTGTGGGGGTTAAAGGTTTACTGCGTATGGAATGAGGCGTGAGGCTGGGATTAAATAGGAGGGGTCAGGGGAGAGGGGGTCACGATTGGATGGCTTTGGAAAGAGAGAGATTGGTTGTTGTGTGCATTAGGAAGGGAGGAGGTTATGGTCAAAGGGTAGGGGAATATATGGGGAAGGAAAGAAGGCTTCACGGGTTAATGGCTTTGGAGGGAGGGGGTAGGTAAGGAAGGAATAATGGTTGGGAAAAGAAAGACTGAAAGAAAAGGGTTGGGGTAATGTGATTGATCTGGTTGGATTTGACATGATATGGTGGGGATTCAGCGAGGATTTGGGGATATGGGTGAAAAGAAGCAAGATGCACGCGGAACTTGGTGAATACCAAGTTCAGCGCCAACCCTCCCGTAAACAAGCTTTCCTATCCACGCTGAACTTGGTGCAACCCAAGTTCAGCGTGGGCCCAAATTTTTTTTGAAATTTTTTGATTTTGATTTTGATTTTTTTTTTGATATTCCCATGCTGAACTTGAAAAAGGCTAAGTTCAACGTGGGAATGGCAGTGGCAATTCTCTCTTCGTACGCATACATCCACGCTGAACTTGGAAAATTCCAAGTTCAGCGTGGAGTCTGGCCCTGATTCACGTTAATTGCGTCGTTCTCCACGCTGAACTTGGAATTTTTCAAGTTCAGCGTGGACTTGGCAGTAAGAAATCCTTCTTTGCACGCTTCTAACCACGCTGAACTTGGAAAATCCCAAGTTCATCGTGGAACTGGGAGAGACACCTCTCCACAGCACACGCTCATGCCACGTTGAACTTGGAAAATCCCAAGTTCAGCGTGGAATTGGCAGACTCAAACTTCTTCAGTGTTCCAAAAATTTTTTCTAAGTATCCGGTTTCTGTTTTGAAAATTCTGCATGATCAAAACACAAGTAAAACAAAGGAAAATAGTAAAAAATCAATAAAAATCAAACAAATAATATAATCAACTCAATGAAAAAATAGCTAAGGATACGAAATCATCGGGTTGCCTCCCGACAAGCGCTTCTTTAACGTCACTAGCTTGACGGTCAGTTCTGCTAATTCAGCAGATGAGCAGACCGCTGGCGATCAATCACGCCTCCAAGATAGTGCTTCAACCTCTGGCCATTCACTGTAAATTTCCTGTCAGAATTCTCTTCCTGTATTTCCACATGACCATATGGTGAGGCTTTGGTAACCACAAACGGTCCTGACCACCGGGATTTCAACTTTCTGGGAAAAAGTTTGAGCCTTGAATTATACAAAAGTACTCTCTGCCCTGGCTCAAAGACTCTGATGGTAATCTTCTTGTCATGCAAGAGCTTGGTTCTCTCCTTATAGAGCTTGGCATTCTCATAGGCTGAATATAGGAATTCATCAAGCTCATTCAACTGAAGCATTCGCTTAATTCCTGCAGATTCTGAATCAAGATTTAGATACCTGATTGCCCAGTACGCTTTATGCTCCAGCTCAACTGGCAAGTGACAGGCTTTGCCATAGACCAACTGATAAGGGGACAAGCCAATAGGAGTCTTATAAGCTGTCCGGTATGCCCAGAGAGCATCATCAAGCTTCCTAGACCAGTCCTTTCTTGAAACATTGATGGTCTTTTCTAGAATCCGCTTGAGTTCCCTGTTGGAAACTTCAACCTGTCCACTTGTCTGAGGGTGATAGAGGGTTGCCACTTTATGACGGACTCCATATCTCTGCAGAAGTGAGTCCAACTGTCTATTATAGAAGTGACTTCCACCATCACTAATGAGTGTCCTTGGGACACCAAACCGGCTAAAAATATATCTCTGAAGAAAGCTCATCACCACCTTGGCATCATTGGTGGGTAAAGCCACGGCTTCCACCCACTTAGACACATAATCAACTGCCACTAGAATATAGTTGTTTGAATGTGAGGGTGGAAAAGGTCCCATGAAATCAATACCCCATACATCAAACAACTCAACCTCAAGAATTCCCTGCTGTGGCATCTCATGGTTGGCAGGGAGGTTCGTGGCTTTTTCACATCTGTCACAGTGCTTCACAAATTCTCTTGAGTCCCTGAAGAGAGTCGGCCAGTAAAACCCGCTCTGAAGGACCTTTGTAGCTGTCCTTTCACCACCAAAGTGTCCTCCATAATCAGAACCATGACAGTGCCAAAGAATCTGCTGCTTTTCCTCATCCGGGACACATCTCCGGATTATACCATTTGAACACCTTTTAAAAAGGTACGGTTCCTCCCAAATGTAGTATTTTGCATCAGTCAATAGCTTCTTTACTTGTTGCCTACTATACTCCTTTGGAATAAAATTCATGGCCTTGTAATTTGCAATGTCTGCAAACCATGGGGCCTGCTGAATGAGGAACAATTGTTCATCCGAAAATGTCTCAGTCATAGCTGTGGGTGGTGGTACTCCTTTTTCAGGCTCTATTCTGGAAAGGTGGTCGGCTACTTGATTTTCTGACCCTTTCCTGTCCTTTATTTCAATGTCAAACTCTTGGAGGAGCAACACCCATCTGATTAATCTTGGTTTAGAGTCCTGTTTTGTTAGAAGGTACTTCAAAGCAGCATGATCAGTATAAACAATAACCTTAGAACCAATTAGATAGGACCTAAACTTATCAACAGCATACACAATAGCTAATAGTTCTTTCTCTGTAGTTGTGTAATTCTTTTGAGCATCATTCAACACACGGCTAGCATAGTAAATGACATGTACAAGCTTGCCATGCCTCTGTCCTAAAACAGCTCCTATAGCAAAATCACTAGCATCACACATCAATTCAAATGGTAAATCCCAGTCAGGGGGAGCTATAATGGGAGCAGAAGTAAGGTTTGCTTTCAGAGTTTTAAAAGCACGCAGGCATTCAACATCAAACACAAAAGGAACATCAACAACCAATAGGTTGCTTAGTGGCTTAGCAATTTTTGAAAAATCCTTTATAAATCTTCTATAAAATCCTGCATGACCCAAGAAACTCCTGACTGCCTTAACATTGGTTGGTGTTGGTAATTTTTCAATTACCTCCACCTTTGCTCTATCAACCTCAATCCCCTTACTTGAAATTCGGTGTCCAAGAACAATACCTTCTGTAACCATAAAATGACATTTTTCCCAATTTAAAACAAGGTTTGTTTCTTGACACCGTTTCAAGACCAGAGATAAATGCTTAAGACATGATTCAAAAGAATTACCAAAGACAGTGAAGTCATCCATAAATACCTCAATAAACTTTTCAACCATATCAGAAAAAATGGAAAGCATACACCTTTGAAAAGTTGCTGGAGCATTACAAAGTCCAAATGGCATTCTTCTGTAAGCGAACACTCCAAAAGGGCATGTGAACGCTGTCTTTTCTTGATCTTGAGGGTCCACTGCAATTTGATTATATCCAGAATATCCGTCTAGAAAATAATAAAAAGCATGACCAGCTAACCTCTCAAGCATCTGATCAATAAAAGGCAGGGGGAAGTGATCCTTTCTTGTAGCAGTGTTGAGCCTCCTGTAGTCTATACACATTCTCCATCCTGTGACTGTTCTTGTAGGAATAAGCTCATTCTTTTCATTCTTGACCACTGTCATTCCTCCTTTCTTGGGAATTACCTGCACAGGACTTACCCAAGGACTATCAGAAATAGGGTAAATAATACCTGCTTCCCATAATTTCATTACCTCTTTTTGGACCACCTCTTTCATGGTTGGATTGAGTCTCCTTTATGGTTGCACAAATGGTTTAGCATCATCTTCAAGAAGGATCTTGTGCATACACTTGGTTGGACTAATCCCCTTTAAATCACCAATGGTCCACCCAAGAGCTGTTTTATGGCTCCTGAGTACTAAAATAAGCGCCTCTTCCTCTTCAGACTTCAGGGAAGAGCTGATAATCACTGGATATGAATTATTTTCACCCAAGAACGCATATTTCAGAGAAGGGGGCAAAGGTTTGAGCTCAAGCTTGGGGACTTCCTCCTCCTTTATTGGCGTGTTCATCAGCTCCCTTTGGGGTGGTGAATCATCAACTTCAACTAATTCATACTCAGAAATAGGATCTAGAACATCATCAAGTACCTCAGCTTCCAGTACTTCTTGAACAAGTGGTTCAACAACATCAATTCTCATACACCCTTTAGAGTCATTAGGGTGCTTGAGAGCTTCAAAAACATTAAGGACCACCTGTTCTTCATTGACCCTCAGGGTTAATTCACCTTTTTGTACATCAATCAGAGCTCTACCTGTAGCTAAAAAGGGTCTACCAAGAATAATAGAGGATTTTACATCCTCTTCCATGTCTAAAATAACAAAATCAGTAGGAAAAATAAATGGTCCTACTTTCACAAGTAAATCCTCAACAACACCCACAGGTAATTTAATAGAAATATCAGCAAGTTGAAGAGAAATATGAGTGGGTTTTACCTCCTCAATTTGAAGCATTTTCATTACTGAGAGTGGCATTAGATTGATGCTAGCTCCAAGATCACATAAAGCTCTCTGAACGGTGACATCTCCAATGGTTCAAGGAATCACAAAGCTCCCTGGATCCTGCATTTTCTCAGGAAGGTTATGTTGAATAATAGCACTGCATTCCTTGGTTAATACCACTATTTCTTGTTCCTTCCAATTCCTTTTGTTAGTCAACAATTCTTTCATGAATTTATCATAAAGAGGCATTTGCTCAAGAGCCTCTGCAAAAGGAATATTAATCTGCAGTTTCTTGAAGACTTCTAAAAATTTAGAAAATTGCTTGTCTTTGGAAGCCTTCTGAAGTCTCTGAGGATAAGGCATTTTTGGTTTGTATTCAGGAGCCTTTGGTAATGTAGGATATGTGTCAGGAGAATCCGGGAATGGGTTGTCTGCACGCTTTGGGGGGCGTGCTCTACTTCTTCCTTCTTCTCCTCTGGAGCTTCCTTTTCAACTAGATCTTCATTGACCTTGGTCTCAGAACCAGCTACCTTACTACTTCTCAATTAAATCGCCTTGCAATCTTCTCTTGGGTTCACCACTGTATCACCCGGGAAAGTATTTGAAGACCTCTCAGGTAATTGCTTGCTCATTTGACCCATTTGCACCTCCAAGTTTCTAATGGAGGCTCTGGTTTCCTGCATGAAACTCCTCATCATCTCCCAATTAGAATCTTCTTGGGACTTAGAATTTGCCTGCTGAGGTGGTTGTTGTTGCTGAGATTGAATTGGCGGTTGTTGTAATTATTCTGTTGGAAGCCGCCCTGAGAATTATTGCTGAAATTTTGAGGTCTTTGAGGTTGGTCCCTCCACCCAAAGTTTGGGTGATTTCTCCATCCTTGATTGTATGTCTTAGAATATGGATCATTATTGGGATTTCTAGGACCACTCCCCATGTAATTTACCTGTTCAGAGGAAGATTGAGCATAATCATAATTATCATTTTGCATAAAATTACCTGTCATGTCATAAGAGATCTCTTGAGGTAGAATTTGGGTGTTGATAGCTGAGACTTGCATTCCACCCATCTGCTGAGTAAGTAGATTTATTTGCTGAGACATAAGCTTGTTCTGGGCAATAAGAGCATTAACAGCTTCCACTTCCAACACGCCTCTCTTCTGAGAGGTCTCAGAGTTCATAGGATTCCTGTTAGATGAGTATAAGTATTGGTTGCTAGCAACCAATTCTATAAGCTCAATAGTCTCCTCTGGTGTCTTCTTCTTGTGCAATGAACCACCTGCAGAAGTATCTAAGCTCATCTTGGACATCTCACCCAAGCCTTCATAAAAGATATCTAGTTGGGTCCACTTGGAGAGCATGTCCGGGGGGCATTGCCTAGTTAGTAGCTTGTACCTCTCCCAAGCTTCATACAGAGTTTCACCGTCCTTCTGCCTGAAAGTCTGAACTTCCAACCTAAGCTTAGTCAGCTTCCTTGGTGGAAAAAATTTAGTAAGAAACTCAGTGACAACCTTTTCCTAAGTATCCAAACTCTCCTTGGGTTGGGAATCTAGCCATAGCTTTGCTTTATCTCTCAGAGCAAACGGGAAGAGCATGAGTTTGTACACCTCTGGATTCAATCCATTTGTCTTCACAGTATCACAAATCTACAGAAAATCAGAAATAAATTGATTTGGGTCTTCGTGGGGAAGACCATGATACTGGCAGTTTTGTTGCACCAAGGTGACTAATTGTGGTTTCAACTCAAAGTTGTTTGCAGCTATAGGGGGCACCACAATGCTTTTTCCATAAATATCTGCAGTAGGAGTAGAGTAAGAGCCAAGCACTCTCCTTTGTTGATCATCCCCATTCGGATTTGTCACATTGGCATTAACAGCATTATTATGATCCATAGTGGACTCTGCAGCCTTGTAAAGTCTTGCTTGTTGCAAACGCCGCCTCAAAGTCCTTTCAAGTTCAGGATCAAAGTCTAAAAGAGGTTCTTTGTTTCTGTTCCTGCTCATAAACAAACAGAAGACAAGAAAAAATAGGAATCTCTACGTCTGAGTGCAGAGATTTTCCAGTGAGATAACTTGTGTAAAAGAAATAAAATAAAACAACTAAATAATTAACTATAAAAATTTTTGAAAATTCTAACCAAACCTAAGCAGAAAATTCGAAATATATATAGCAAAATTAAACAGGAAGATTAAAATAAAATTAACTAGGTGACACCAAACTTAATTTCAGAAATTAAAGAAAAATTAATATATGATGGAATTTTTTTTTTGAAATTAGAGACGGAAATAGAATAAACTAACAAATTATAGAAAGATAAAAAAATGATGTAAAGAAACAGAATGAAAATAAAGAAAAAATAAAAATAAGAAGGAAAATAAAGAAATGGACGAAGGGTTTGAAGATAATCAAAGAGTACAGGGAAGTAAAAATAAAATGGGGGACAGGGGATGGGGAACGAAAAGCAAAACGAAAAAATAAAGAAAGAAAATGAAAAATAAAAATTAATAATACTAAAATCAAACAAATTAAAAGAAAAAATTATCTAATCTAAGCAATCAAACAACGAGTGGTTGACAATAACAATTAATCCCCGGCAACGGCGCCAAAAACTTGGTGCAGAATTTCTAACCACAAACTATCCGGCAAGTGCACCGGGTCGTACCAAGTAATACCTCAGGTGAGTGAGGGTCGATCCCACGAGGATTGATGGATCAAGCAACAATGGTTGAGTGATTGGCTTAGTCAGACAAGCAGAAAATAGTGTTTAAGAGTTCAAAAGCATTAAACAGTAAATTCAGTAGATTAGAAAGCAAGCAGTAAATGAGTTGTGAATAATAGATGGAGAGACAGTTAAGGCTTCAGAGATATCTATTTTTTGGATTGACTTTTCTTACTAACTATTTTAATCATGCAAGATTCAATTCATGGCAAACTATATATGACTAAGCCCTAATTCCTTAGACCTTCTTAGTCTACTCTAACTTTCATCAACCGCCAATTCCTTGGTCACTTAATTCCAATTAGAGGATGAAGTTCAATTCTAGTTTATGTGCCACAAAAACTCTAATTACCCAAATATAAAAGGATTATATGTCACGTATCCTGTTAAGTCCAGATAATTAGAAGTTTAGGAGAGATTGCTTTCAAGCTGTTGTTCAAGTAAAGAGCTTTTCCAAGTTATACAAGAACTCAATTAGAACAAGGGTCATACTTCCATTCCACCCAAATTCATAAAATGAAGAACAAAAATAATTCTTGAATTATAAATCAGTTCATAAATTAAAATAGAAAAATAATAGTATCAATCCATACAAATAGATAGAGCTCCTAACCTTAACGATGGAGGTTTAGTTGCTCATGGTTCAGAGAAAAAATAAGGATTCTGTAAAACTGTCAATTGCGGAATGAGGTCGAAGAGATCTAATCCTAATTAATGTAAAATATATTTTCTAAAATTAAAATAATATCTTTTCCTAGTTGTAAATAAAATAAAAGTTAAATTAAAATTAATTTGATTGATCCGTGCAGGGCTTGAGGAGTGTGGGGACCATTGATTGCATTAAGGTCCACGCTGAACTTGAAAATTCTCAAGTTCAACGTGGAGAAGGCCAACAATGCTGAAGAAGAAGTGTGCACTATTATATATTGTTGCAAAGCCCTGGAAGTTAGCTTTCTATAGCTCGAGTTATTCATGTTTGAGTGCAAGGAGGTCGGGGTTGACAGCATCACTCGCTTTCTTCCTTTTCTGCTACAAAACTCCGTCAAATCCATCCGAATGCTACCTGAAATAAACGAAAATGCACAAAACTCAAAGTAGTATCCATAGTGGCTAAAAGATATTTAAATCTTGATTAAACTCAACAATTTGAATGTAAATTCACTAGGAAAAGATAGAGAAGATGCTCACGCATCAATAACAAGAAGCCTCTGCCAAGCACCAGACATACCAATTTGACTGGGACAATGTCCTCAGAGTTATAGCACAACCTGGCAGCAGATGGATCTATGGATACCATCGATCCCGACCTAAGGGCTTATTGGCTTTAGCACTTACCTTGGAGGCTCGAGCGTGGGCACAAATCATGTCCCACTATGTCTTTCCGAGCACTCACGAGTCCTCCTTCACTGTGGACATGGCTGTTCTCATCTGGTGCATCCTTATAGACCAGCCGCTTAACTTACCGAGACACCTCCGATAAGCCATGGGACACGTACAGATCACGGGCAACCTACCCTTTTCTGCCTTGGTTTCAGATCTACTCTCGGCAGCCGGAGTCTCCTACAAAGCTGGGGACACCAAGGCCATGATTCCGCGGGATTATCAGTATGTCCCCAACGGAAAGTACATCTGACCCCCAGCAGCCACTACTAGCCGGACTGCAGACCTGACCGGAGATATTCCTTCTCCTTCCACATCACAAGCACCTTCAACAAATCAGCTACTCCTCCAGATACTTAAAAGGTTGGACCGGCTAGACCGACAGGCAAAGCGAATAGAGCACCGTAACAAGCGCCAATTTACATATCTCAAGAAGCTAATTGTTGGCAACCACCCATCTAAAGAAGAACCAGACACTCCGGACTCCACTTCACCTACCAGCACCAGGAGCCATGATGACCCCGACTGTGGAGATGCTGTTACCAGCTCCCCTTTGTTCCTAACTGATGGCACCGAGGATAGTGCCAAGCTTTAAATGTGGAAAGGTCGGTCAATACCTAACTTTCGAAGGTAATTGCTTTTTCTTAACACCAATAGGTTATTTTTTTCTTTTGTTAGATAGGATAGATTGCATAGTAATAAGTGTTTGCATGTATGTTTTACTTGGTTGAAAAAATAATAAGTTTCTTTTCAAGACCCTATTTTTGAAAATTTCACTAATTCAAATTAAAATGCTATGTTAAACTTGTTTGAAGATTGTAATTTGGAACATAGTTTTGAGCTAAGAACACACAACCCGTGAGTTTTTGAGCCTAATTGTATGCTTATATTATTTAACCATAATATTTTATTCTTGTGTGTTTGCTTCTCTATAATTGCAATCTTTGCTTTGTTCCATTCTATATGTCCATTGTTTAGTGTATTTTCATACTTATATGTGATTGAGGCCATCATTTGTTATTAGCTCATTTATCCCAAATGGCTTACCACCTCCATTTACCTTTGTTTATCACTTTGAGCCTTTTAATCCCCATTTGTTCTATATACTACCACATCACTAGCCTTAAGCGGAAAAACAATTAATTATCCCAATTGAATCTTTGGTTAGCTTAAGATAGAGATTGTGTATCAACTAAGTGTGGAAAATTATGGGAAACCTGGGTTAATAGGAATGTGTTGTGTTTTCACTTTATTTAAATATAGGGAATTTGGGTGCCGGCTCATATGAAGCCAGAAAAACCATATGCATTGAAATGTTATGTTTATTTTTACCTTTAAAAAAAGAGAAGATTTAAGGGAATGAAAGCACCCCAATGTTAAGTTCAATAAAAAGATCAATGCATATAAGGTAAAATAGAAGAACATTTAAATACATGAGTAGGTGAAAAACACAAAAGTGAGACTATGGGTAGTTAGGCATGATTTTAGAAGCATATGGAATGTATGTGCGTTAGGTGAGAACTTAGGTTAATCAAGGATTCAATTCTTAGCTCACTTGGCCATACATGTATCCTCACCCTTACCTAAGCCCCATTACAACCTTGAAAAAGACCTCATGATGTTTGCATGTGTGCACTAAATTTTTGTTGATTGGTTAGATGAAGAACAAGGTTTTAGAAAGCATGACTAGAGATGATGTGAGTGAATCAACCCTAGACACTTGAGAGAGTTAGAGTGATATACACTACCAGTGAGGGTTCAATGCTTGATTCTATGTTCCATACTTTCATGAGCTATCTTCTTACAAGTTTACTTGTCTTTACTGTATGATTTGAATTAGTGGAATCTGATTTATATTTGTCTTGGAGAACTTGTTTATTTTCAACCAAGTAGATAGAAACATCTTAGCATATAGTTGCATTCATATATAGGGTGCATTTCATGAGTCTTACTTTCCCCTATTCATTCTTTTTGTCTCCTTGAACTTAGCATGAGAACATGCTAATGTTTAAGTGTGGGTAGATTGATAAACCACTATTTTATGGTTTATCTTGTGCTCAATTGAGTGGTTTTTATCAAGTCTCTACACACTTATTTATACAAATTGCATAGTTTTCCAGTTCCTTTCTAGTTTTGTTCTACAATTGAAAACTTGCTTCCTAAGCCCTTAAATTGTGTGTTTTAATTTCCCTTTATACCATTTGATGCCATGATCTGTGCGTTAAGGTAGCATTTGTTTACAGAGACTGAAACTGAGACTGAAAGACAGAGACTCAGTATTATGTTTGTTGAGCTAGAGACTGGAACTTAAATTTCTATCTCTGTCTTCTAAATTTTGGTATTTCAGTACCTTCAAAAAGTAGGGACACTGGAGATAGAAAATTTTAAAGACGGAAACAGTAATGTCAATTATAATTTGTACCTAAATTACCCCATTCTAATTCAATAATTCCAAAATTACCCTTTGTAAATTAGGGCTTCTTCAAAATTACTCGATCTTCTTATTCTTCTTCAGAACAGCCATGCAGCCTTTGAAGCACCATTTGAAGAACAGCTGCTGCCTCACCGCGCCGCTGGTCTCGCCACCACTAGGTAAGTGGTTTGCCGCTTGCAAGTTCATGTTCGTGGTTCCAATCTTCTCATATCCCCTCTTTCACCTTCACAGGAAAGTCAAAGAACGAAGCTGCCGCCTTTCCCCGGTTGCTGTCGACGTCAACCATCAACTCCTCGTCCTTAGTGCTCTGACCCAGGTTAGTCATATACAAAAGTTGTTTAATTTACTGATTCCTTTCATCTTTTCCATCGTGCCCTAATCCGTGGATTTGTTCTTGTCATCTTTTCCGTTATGCCCTAATTTGTGAAAGTTTCTTTGATGAGAACGAAAGCCAAACTAACTAACCCATTTATTTCAGCTTTATAATAACATGAGTTTATGATGTTTACCTCCTATTTTTGTCTCGTAAGAACTAATTACTGAACAATCTGGGATCAATTGTGAAGTTTGATCACTTTGATAGCAGGGTCAGTGATTAAGTTTGGCCATTGTAATAAGTTTCGATGTCTTTGTTTGGTTTGTAAAGTGCAGCTTCAAACCTCAATAGGTGCAGCTTTATAACAGCATGCTTGTTTATATGTTAGAACTATTGTTAGGTAGGCTACAATTATTAACATATCTATTTGAGGGGAAGAATGTTTATTCTCTAAACTAGTAAGTGAAATTGTTGAATGTACATGATATCATATAAATATGCTTGATACAGTGTAGGTGATAATGACAGCACAATTATTTCTGTCAAGTGAAAATCACTTCACATTTTAATTACCGAATCTTCTTTGTTGCCTCTTGAAAGAATATGATTTGCTTAAAGTACCTGGAAAAGTCACTTTCAGTTTGTGAAATGAAAGAGGAAACTTAATTAAAACAAGGGTGAAGCTTAACAGGAGTATCAAAATCTGCATAGAGATGGTTGCAATTTATCTATTTATCGGTAACTATAATTGCTCTTATGCTTTTTTGCACAATGTATTGAATCATTTTCCCCCCTCTATCGCTATTACATACAAAGCTTATGGATGGGTGATTTATTGAAAAAATTTTCATGGCATGAGGTAACAAAACATCCCATTTAGATGTATGCTCTTTGTAAAATCCTCAAGTTTACTAATACTCCTTAGATGTTGAACAGAACAAGATTGGATTTTGTGCTAAAATTCAGTTTGATGATTACTTGAACAGATCAAGAAAAAAAATAGCACACACTCACCTGGTCTATATATTAGTTTAAGCCGATACATGTTGATGAGGGGAGTTTAAATCAGCTTTTTACTTTTTTTTAATGTTGTTTGGGATTTCCTTACTGCTTAATTGGTGTTTCCCATTTTGAATAAAATTTTTTCTTTCCTCCCTTCTTTTTTTTCCCCTTCTGCAATGTGTAATAACTATATTATCTCTATCTAACGTAATGAATAGTGCTGAGTACTACCCAAAATAAATAAATAAAAATTGAATAGTGTAGAGTAATAATGATTTACTTGCTTTGGAAACATCTAAAAACTTTTCATCTTACACTTGCTAAACACAATCGTAGTAACTAAAAAGGACACAGTAGCAACTTCAAAGTAAAGGAAATTTAGTTCATACTCTTGTTAACTACAAGCTCTAGTTTCTAGATTTTAGACAACAAGTAGTAGACTTCATCCATCCATCCCTGCCTGCACTAACACCAATGCATGGTAGGAATTTCTGTTTCTTGATTTTGACTCAGAATACCCTCTTCAAGTACTTTCATATAAATTTTTTATTGTGTTTATATTGTTTTTCCTATTTTGATTTATAGTTGAAACTTAATTAAAATTAAGAAGTAAATAGAGTTAGATATCTTTTTATTGCAATTTTTTATTCTTGTTTGTGGTTCTACGATGATAAAGCAGATTTTGCATGAAGAAGTGTTAGATTAATTTGAATGTTTATGCGTTTTTTAATTTAATGACTTTGCTAGGAAGAAATGAAGCGGTCGGAAATTATTAAGCGATGCTTGTATTTTTATGAAGAGATGAGATCCAAAAATGAAGATTTGATGTTGTTCTTTGTACTCACGCTATTTGTTTACTTTAGGGATAGAACTAGTGGCCAACTGTCATTAGGCGGAAGAATGAATAGTAGAATTAGACGTGAGGCTTTAGAGCGTATTGTTGGTGAGGGTGATAGGAATTGTATTTGGGAGTTGAGAATGAACACAAATGCCTTTGCTAATTTATGTGAGTTGCTCGAAGTTCAAGGAGGACTTAATGAAGATGGTCATGTAAGCCTGCCGGAGCAGGTTGTGACTTTCTTAATTATCTTAGCGCATCACGAAAAAAATCGTAGTCTGCAAGTTAGTTTTTGTAGGTCCGCTGAGACAGTTAGTAAGTATTTTAATAAAGTTTTGAAGGCTGTAATATGTATTCAAAGTATTTTGTTTGCCAAGGCTACACCAGTTGAAGAGGATTATCTTGACTCCACATGGAGAAGGTTTAAGGTAGAGCTTATTCGATGTTGTGTCTGATTCATACTTGCCTGAAGGATTTTATATCTGAGTATCATAACTTTCTATAGATGATAGGGTTGCTTGGGAGCATTAGATGGAACTTATATAGAGGTGACAGTCCCTGAGTCTGAGAAGGCAAAATACCGAACAAGAAAGGGTAAAATCTGCACCAATGTCTTAGGAGTATGTAATCGGGAGATGGGTTTTATTTATGTACTCAGTGGATGGGAGGGATCGGCATCTGATTCGCGGGTACTTCGGGATGCAATAACTCGTCGTAATAGTCTTAAGATACCCCATGGTAATTATGTCATCTTTAGATATAAGCCTGTACATATAGCTTGAGTTCACAATAGTTAATCTTATGTTGTTTGTATTAATTACTATTTAGTTGATACTGGTTACACAAATGGTCCGGGTTTTCTAGCACCATATAGAGGAACTCAATATCATGTTAGAGAGTGGGCCCAAGGAGCACGTGCATCCGCAATTACCAAGAATATTTTAATAGGGTTAATTCTTCCGCCAAGAATATCATTGAGCGATGCTTTGGTTTGCTGAAGAAGAGGTGGTCCATCTTAAGAAGCCCTAGCTTTTACCCTCGGTGCACAAAATTGTAAATCACACTTTTCACAATTCGTACCACTAACCAGCAAGTGCACTGGGTCGTCCAAGAAATACCTTACGTGAGTAAGGGTCGAATTCCACGGAGATTGTTGGCTTGAAGCAAGCTATGGTTATCTTATTATTCTTAGTCAGGATACCAATAGGGTTCTTTAGTCTCAATTGTAAAATAAAGTGAAAGGGTATAAAATAATTAATTGTTACTTAATAATGGAGAATATGTTGGAGTTTTGGAGATGCTTTGTCCTCTTTATTTCAGCTTTTCTCTTGTACTCCTCTTCACACACGCAAGGCTCCTTCCATGGCAAGCTGTATGTAGGGTGTCACCATTGCCAATGGCTACTTCCCATCCTCTCAGTGAAAATGGTCCAAATGCTCTGTCACAGCACGGCTAATCACCTGTTGGTTCTCGATCATATCGGAATAGAATCTATTGATTCTTTTGCGTCTGTCACTACACCCAACAATTGCGAGTTTGAATCTCGTCACAGCCATTCAATCCTTGAATCCTACTCGAAATACCACAGACAAGGTTTAGACTTTTCGGATTCTCATGAATGCCGCCATCAATTCTAGCTTATACCACGAAGATTCTGATTAAGGAATCTAAGAGATGCTCATTCAATCTAATGTAGAATGGAGGTGGTTGTCAGGCACACGTTCATGGATTGAGGAAGGTGATGAGTGTCATGGATCATCACCTTCTTCATGGTGAAGCGCGAATGAACATCTTAGATAGGAACAAACATGTTTGAATGGAAAACAGAGATAATTGCATTAATTCATCGAGACGCTACAAAGCTCCTCACCTCCAAAAATGGAGTTTAGAGACTCATGTCGTCAAAGAGTATAAAATCCAGATATAAAAATGTCATGAGATATAAAATAAATCTTTAAAAGTTGTTTAAATACTAAACTAGTAACATAGGTTTATAGAAAAGGAGTAAACTAGGATGGATAGTGCAGAAATCCACTTCTGGGGCCCACTTGGTGTATGTTGGGGCTGAGACTTAAGCTTCTCATGTGTTTGGGCTATTTCCGGAGTTGAACGCCAGGTTGTAACCTGTTTCTGGCGTTGAACTCCAACTTGCAACCTGTTTCTGGCGCTGAACGCCAAACTACAACATGGAACTGTAGTTGAACACCAGTTTACGTCGTCTATCATCGCGCAAAGTATGAACTATTATATATTGCTGGAAAGCCCTGGATGTCTACTTTCCAACCCGATTGAGAGCGCGCCAATTGGACTCCTGTAGCTCTAAAAAATCCATTCCTAGTGCAGGGAGGTCAGAATCCAACAGCATCAGCAGTCCTTTTTCAGCCTAAATCAGATTTTTGCTCAACTCCCTCAATTTCAGCCAGAAAATACCTGAAATTACAGAAAAACACACAAACTCATAGTAAAGTCCAGAAATATGAATTTTGCCTAAAAACTAATAAAATTATACTAAAAACTAACTAAAACACACTAAAATCTACATGAAATTACCCCAAAAAGCGTATAAAATACCCGCTCATCACAACACCAAACTTAAACTGTTGCTTGTCCTCAAGAAACTAGATAAATAAAGTAGGATAAAAAGAAATTAAGGAGCAATAATATCTCAGAGTTTTAAGTGAAGCTCAGATTCTAATTAGATGAGCGGGACTAGTAGCTTTTTGCTTCTGAACAGTTTTGGCATCTCACTTTATCCTTTGAAATTCAGAATGATTGGCATCCATGGGAACTCAGAATTCAGATAGTATTATTATTCTCCTAGTTTAGTATGTTAATTCTTGAACATAGCTATTTTATGAGTCTTGGCCGTGGCCCTAAGCACTTTGTTTTCTAGTATTACCACCGGATACATAAATGCCACAGACACATAATTGGGTGAACCTTTTCAGATGGTGACTTAGCTTTGCTCAAGTACCCAATTAGAGGTGTCCAGAGTTCTTAAGCACACTCTTTTGCTTCGGATCACGACTTTAACCACTCATTCTCAAGCTTTTCACTTGGACCTGCATGCCACAAGCACATGGTTAGAGACAGCTTGATTTAGCCGCTTAGGCCTGGATTTATTTCCTTGGGCCCTCCTATCCATTGATGCTCAAAGCCTTGGATCCTTTTTACCCTTGCCTTTTGGTTTAAAGGGCTATTGGCTTTTTCTACCTCTTTTGCTTCTCTTTTTTTTTCTTTTTTTCTTTTTTTTCACTGCTTTTTCTTGCTTCAAGAATCACTTTCATGATTTTTCATATTAACAATAATATTTCTCTTGTTCATCATTCTTTCAGGAGCCAACTATTTTAACATTCATAAAATTCAATATAAAAAATATGCACTGTTCAAGCATTCATTCAGAAGACAAAAAGTATTGCCACCACATATAAATAATTAGAATTTTCCTTGTTAAGAACTCGAAAAAATTAAATTGCCTCTTTATTCTAAAAATCTACTATTTTATTCATGTTTGATGATGATAAGAAAAATAAATTATAACTTAATTGGAAATAAAATCAAAATAGATATACTAATTACTACTACTCATATATAACTTCTAAGGTATATTCCTAATAAGAACAATTATCACAGAATTAAGTTTAAGATTAGGACTCAACAACCTTTGGTTTGGGAGATGATGGGTGCTCCTTCAACCTATGGGGTGTCTGGTCCTTTAAGAGACAGCATTATTTAATTGAAGAGATCAACCTATGGGTGCTCCTTCAGCTCCTGTATCTCCGAATATTCGTCTTCTTTTAGATTGAATTTAACTTCCGAGATCACTGATCTCAGACCCATTATTTTGTGGTAATGGTCTGCATGTTCTTTGGTTAAGAACTTCTCTTAATTCCAAAGTGGTTTTGGAATATTCTCTTTCTTGCCTTTTGAAGTAGTTTGTTTTCCCTTAGGTGCCATGATCTTGAAGAGTTTTAGCTCAGTGATCACAGAAAAACACACCAAACTTAGAGGTTTGCTTGTCCTCAAGCAAAAGAAAGGAAAGGAGAGGAATAGAAGGAGAGGCAATTTTGAAATTTCAAAAGATATGATGAGATTTTGAAAAAGATAACTTTGAATTCAAAAGATAATATGATGAGTTTAAAAAAGATTTGAGAAGAAATTAAAAAGATTTGAAAAGAATTCAAAAAGATAATTGAGTTTTGGAAAAGGTTTGAAAATATATTGAAGAAAAATTAAGAAACATGTTTAGGATTAAAAATTTTTGGAATTGAAGTTGAAAGATAAGAGTTTGTAATATGTTTATGCAAGAAATCATGAATTGAAACATGAAAAAATGAAAAAATTTGAAGTGAAAACGAATTTACCTCCTCCCCACAATCCTGGCGTTAAACGCCTAAACGCTGCATGTTTTAGGAATTTAACGCCCATTTGCAGCTTCTCCTGGGCGTTCAATGCCCAGTTGTTTCTAGCTGGCGTTGAATGCCAGGAACTCCTTCGTCATTGGGCATTTTTCTGAACGCCTAGGACGCTATTGATGGTGTTTTTGCGGAAAAGGAATTTCCAACACACAAATCCAACCTGCAAGTGCACCGGGTTGCATCAAGTAGTAATAACTCACAAGAGTGAGGTCGATCCCATAGGGATTGATGGATCAAGCAACTTTAGTGGGTGATTAGTTTAGTCAAGCTAACATTGAAAGTATATTGGATGAAATGTAGCCAACAGAAATATAAATGACAGGAAATTTAAAGTTGCAGAAAGTAAAATTGCATAAAACTTAAAGTGCAAGAAAGTAAATTAGCTGAAACTTAAATTGCAAGAAATGTAAATTGCATGAAAAGTAAAGGGGGTTGGGTGCTGGAAATTAAAGAGAGCAATAGATCAAAACTCAGAACTCTTGCAGAAAGCTTAACTTGCAGGAAAGCAAATTGGGATCATGAACAGAAATGTAAAATGAAGAACAAGTGCAGAAGAATTAAATTGCTTGAAAGTAAATTGAAAGCCAATGGAACAGTAAAAACAGAAGAGCAGCCAAGAACTCAACTCAATTGCAAAATAAAATTGAAGATCTCAGGGAACCAAAGAGACTAGAAAACAAGTCTAGATCTCACTCCCTTCCTTGATCCAACAGAAAACAAGTTTGCAGAAGAAAGAAGAATGGAAGCAGTAAAGAGAGTTTTGGTTCAAATCCTTAATTCACTGAAATTTTGCAAAAGAATAACAAGAGAAATCTTAGACCAAGAAGGAAATAGAATTCCTTCACTCTTAATCCAAAACTTAAAAATAGAAAAGAGGAAAATTAAAAGAGAGAGCTCTCTACTACTCCTCCTCCTAATGCTCCCTAGTGGAGCTAGCCTCTTTAGTGAGATAGGATTGATGCCTTTATATAGGCTTTACAAAGTGAAAATGAAAATGAAATTAAAACAAATTACAATTAAAATGAAAATCCTAATCTAATTAATCCATGTGCCTTTAAGTGATGATGTGGGCTTTGCTTGCTTTGGATTTGAGGAGAAATGGGTTTGGTTGGCCTTGGTTCAATTGGTGAAGAATTGAGTTCAAAGGGAATTTTAATTGAATTTTTGGCCCATGGGTGTTGCTCCCAGGAGGTTGCTCTGCTCTTGTGGAAAGCAGAGCAGTGAAGCCTTGCATGGGGATCCAATTAGCACGCCAAGTGTGGGAGGGGTACCAGAGGATTGCCCTGCCCTTGTGGAGAGCGGGGCAGTGGTTTCTTGTGCGCGCCTTGCCTCTGCCCTTGCTGTGATGCGTGTCATGCATGCCCCTGTGCGTGCCAAGGGGAGTTCCCAAGTTCAAACCTTGGTGAAAGCATTTGGGGGAGCAATTTTCCTTGATTTTTCATGAAGAGAAGCACGACATTGCCCTCCAAGAGAGCACTCTACTCTCCTTGAGAGCAGACTTCCTTGGTTTCCTTGTGTCTTCGTCTTCGAGCCTTGGTGGAAGCACTTTGGTTTATTTTCGCTTATTTTTTGCCCTTAAATATGCCTTTCACTCATGCCCCAATTGTGCGCCAAATATGGATTGCTATATATCATTGAAAAGCTCTGAATGTCAGCTTTCCAACGCAACTGGAAGCACATCAATCGGACGTCTGTAGCTCAAGGTATAGCCCTTTGAAGGAGGCATGGTCATGCCGTGAGCGCCCAGATTTTAACTTAGCGAAAATTTGCTTCCAACCTCACTTTGTTTCATCATGATATTGCCCTGCTCTTGTCAAGGACAGAGCAATGTGCGTGCTGGTTGCTTCCTTCTTTGATTTGGTCATGGGCCATGCTTTTAAAAGCGTGGCCTAAGGCTCCAAAGTGTGCTCCAACTTCAAGGTGTGCCCCAAATCTCTTTTTTTCTCCTTTTTAGCTTATTTTGTGCTTCTTTGCTTCTTTTTCTTCTTATTTCCTACAAGATTTATAAAATTAAAAGATCAAGAAAATATATCATTTAAGCATAAAAGCATTTAATATTTAAGCACAAATCATCAATTTCTTGTATGAAAAAGCATAGAAAAATAGGTATATGATGACATGTCATCACAACACCAAACTTAAACCTTGCTTGTCCCCAAGCAAGAAAAGAATCATGCAATAAATATTGACAATACAAGGTAAGAAGAATAGCAATTCAATGTTCATGGTTAGCTAGTTTTCTATGCATGCTTCAATCACAAAAGAAATGTAAATGATTGATGCTTCTATCTAGCTCATTTTATGAAATCTTTTTCTTATAATTCTTCCTTGAAACAAGCTTTTGATTTTTTTTTTAGCTTCTCCTTTTGGGTGCCTTGCCCCATGAGTTGATAACAAAGCTACGACTACTAAATGCTTTGTTTTCAAGTATTACCACTTGATACATAAGCACCACAAGGATTTAATTAGAGGACTTCATTAAGCTCATCATTTTTATTTTCTTTTCTTGACTCTCTAATCATTGATGCTCAGAACCTTGAGCTTTGAGGGAGTGCTTTTGCACTTGAGCCTAGCCTTGACTTCTAAGTGTTTTGTTTTCAAGCATTTGGCTTGATACATAAACACCACAAGCACTTAGCAAATAAATTGCCATTGGTACTCAGAGCCTTCAGCTTTCTCATTCTTTCCCTTTTTCTTTTCTTGCTTTAATTGTATTTGCTTCTTCAAGGTTTTCATGATTTCAAAAGATTTCACAAAATAAAGCTCAAGTTGGTAGTCATAATGCCACAGCAACATGTTACAAATCAAGATTCAAGCTATGCTTATTCATACCACACATGTAAACAGAGAAGATAATAAGACAATTATGCAATTTAGAGTGCTGGAAACAAAGGAGAGGAAAAGGAACTCTACAACCTTGTAGTTCATCTTCATTATTGTTGTCCTTTTTCTCCAATTCTTCCTTTTCCCTTGCCAAACTTTAGAGTGCTTGCTTATCCTCAAGCAACAATTAGAACAATGGCTATGGGGATAAGATGGATCATGAATGTCTTATACAATGAAATGTTAGTAGTACATGTGTTTTAAGAAAGCAAAATTAAAGATAACAATCAAGGCACAAGAGACAGAGACATTTTGATTGCAAACATAAGAAGGTGAGCACAATAAATTGCATAAAAGATAAGTGACACACCAAACTTAGTGTGACACTTTCACTTGGAATTAATGCAAGTATCTTGTAAGAATTGGAACTAAATTTTGTTGCATAACAACACCAAACTTTGAATGCAACCATATGTCAATTTATTTGAACTAAAACTAAACAAGAGAAACTGTTATTTGTTGAATACAATCACTAAGCCAAGAATCTGTCATGAATAAAGCTCTCTTGGTAATGTATTAACAAACACAGTAAATAAGAAAACTAAAATGAAAGCATTTAAAAATAGAAAAATGACTAAAGAAAGTAGAATGAAAAAGTGTCAAATTAAAAGAAAAAAAATAAAACTGTAGAGGCATTATGATTATGCAGACAAGTAGTGTTGCTTGAATGAATTGCATAGAAAATAAGTGGCACACCAAACTTAGAATCTTGGTGTGTCACTTTCATTTTTGATTTGATGCAATCATCCAAAAATATTGAAAATAGTTGCAAGGCAACACCAAACTTAGAATGTGATCCTATGCCAATTTATTGAAATTTAAACACAGCAAAGAAAGAGAATAAACCAAGCAGAGAAATGAAATGTTACCTAAGGTTGGGTTGCCTCCCAACAAGCGCTCTTTTAATGTCATTAGTTTCACATATTGTTCTTCACTTTCTTCCTCTTCTTCCAGTTTGTTAAGAGGAATGACCTCAAGGGGGGGGAGAAGATTCAGCTACTGTCCCTTGTCTTGGCCTTTCCTCAGCAAGCTTCCTTTTGCAAATGGCTTGATTGATCTTGCTTGCTGGATCAGGGACAGGATTGGTGCTCTTGTTAGTTGCCTTCACTTCTTTGGATTCATGAATTGGTTGCTGTATGATTTTTGGAGTTTGATCTTCATCCAGAGCCTTTTGAATTGATGGTTCAATGAGCTTGTCCTTCACGTGCCTCTCTGTTTCCCTTGAGTTTGGACGTTCTTGATTATCCTCCTCACTAGCTTGTTCTTCCACTTCCTCTTTTACACTCAACATTTGTTTTAATAGCTCTTTCATGGAGCAGGTTTGTTGATCTTCCCAAGCTTTCTTCATCTCCTCTTCATACCTTTCAATCAGTGTTGAGCATCTTTGGTTCAGGGAGGTTTGTGGGGGTTGTGAGCTTTCATGTTCCTTTATCATCTCAAGTGGCTTCTGTGAATATGCAAGTTCAGGTTCAAATACCTCCACCACCTCATTTTTCATTGAAATTTCACTAGACACAAAGGCTTCCTCATCTTGCTTTACCACTTCCTCTCCCACAAATTGGTCTTCATCCTCTCTGTTTGATGGTTCTAAGTTCCTCCTTGTTTGCTCTGAGGGCTTATTCATCTTCTTGAAGAGGATTTCTTTCCAAGATTGAGATTGTGTGTGTCTTTTCACGAGTTGTCTGTGTATTTCAATGGCTTGACATTGGCTTGTTGTGGTGAAGTTGTGTTGAGGGGTGTGGAATGAGTTTTGTGAGTTGTGGGATGAATTTTATGGTTGGTAGGATGACTTGTATGGATTTTGGAGGAAACTTTGTGTTGAGGCATAATCAAGTGATGAAGAACTTTCAAATGAGAAACTGGGAAGTGAGGGTGGATAATTTTTCATGTGATTTGACTGCTCAGAATTTGCAGTTTCTTGGTGATACTCCCATCCACCATGAGGATAATGATATGAATCATTTTGTAGTGGTGGTTGGTATCCCTCATAATTCTCTTGCTCATCTTGGGGTTCTGAAGCAAATCTCCATGGATTGGAGTGCTCAGAATTTGTATCTTCTTGGTGATATTCCCTACCATCATTAGAATAATGACTTGAATCATATTGTGATGGTGGGCAATATCCCATGAAGTTTGTTTGATTAAAAGATGAGGTGAACTCCATTTGAATTTTGTAAAACACAACACCAATGAAAATTGAAATTACTCATATCAGATATGAGAATTTCTTAGTGAGGCAAAAACTCAAACACCTTGGTTTCAATCTAAAACAGAAAACAAAAATAAAAAAATGCTTGATCTAGACTTCTCACCCATTTAATCATTGTTGATCTAAATCAATCCCCGACAACGGCGCCAAAAACTTGATGGTGTTTTTGCGGAAAACCAACACACAAATCCAACCGGCAAGTGCACTGGGTCGCATTAAGTAGTAATAACTCACAAGAGTGAGGTCGATCCCGTAGGGATTGATGGATCAAGCAACTTTAGTGGGTGATTAGTTTAGTCAAGCTAACATTGAAGGGATATTGGATGAAATGTAGCCAACAGAATTATAAATGACAGGAAATTTAAAGTTGCAGAAAGTAAAATTGGATAAAACTTAAAGTGCAAGAAAGTAAATTAGCTGAAACTTAAATTGCAAGAAATGTAAATTGCATGAAAAGTAAAGGGGGTTGGGTGCTGGAAATTAAAGAGAGCAATAGATCAAAACTCAGAACTCTTGCAGAAAGCTTAACTTGCAGGAAAGCAAATTGGGATCATGAACAGAAATGTAAAATGAAGAACAAGTGCAGAAGAATTAAATTGCTTGAAAGTAAATTGAAAGCCAATGGAACAGTAAAAACAGAATTGCAGCCAAGAACTCAACTCAATTGCAAAATAAAATTAAAGATCTCAGGGAATCAAAGAGACTAGAAAACAAGTCTAGATCTCACTCCCTTCCTTGATCCAACAGAAAACAAGTTTGCAGAAGAAAGAAGAATGGAAGCAGTAAAGAGAGTTTTGGTTCAAATCCTTAATTCACTGAAATTTTGCAGAAGAATAACAAGAGAAATATTAGACCAAGAGGGAAACAGAATTCCTTCACTCTCAATCCAAAACTTAAAAATAGAAAAGAGGAAAATTAAAAGAGAGAGCTCTCTACTACTACTCCTAATGCTCCCTAGTGGAGCTAGCCTCTTTAGTGAGATAGGATTGATGCCTTTATATAGGCTTTACAAAGTGAAAATGAAAATGAAATTAAAACAAATTACAATTAAAATGAAAATCCTAATCTAATTAATCCATGTGCCTTTGAGTGATGATGTGGGCTTTGCTTGCTTTGGATTTGAGGAGAAATGGGTTTGGTTGGCCTTAGTTCAATTGGTGAAGAATTGAGTTCAAAGGGAATTTTAATTGAATTTTTGGCCCATGGGTGTTGCTCCCAGGAGGCTGCTCTGCTCTTGTGGAAAGCAGACAGTGAAGCCTTGCATGGGGATCCAATTAGCACGCCAAGTGTGGGAGGGGCACCAGGGGATTGCCCTGCCCTTGTGGAGAGCGGGGCAGTGGTTTCTTGTGCGCACCTTGCCTCTGCCCGTGCTGTGATGCGTGCGCTCAAGCCCTCTTGTGTGCGCTAAGGATGCCCGTGTCATGCATGCCCATGTGCGTGCCAAGGGGAGTTCCCAAGTTTGAACCTTGGTGAAAGCATTTGGGGGAGCAATTTTCCTTGATTTTTCATGAAGAGAAGCACGACATTGCCCTCCAAGAGAGCACTCTGCTCTCCTTGAGAGCAGACTTCCTTGGTTTCCTTGTGTCTCCCTCTTCGAGCCTTGGTGGAAGCACTTTGGTTTATTTTTGCTTATTTTTGGCTCTTAAAGATGCCTTTCATTCATGCCCCAATTGTACGCCAAATATGGATTGCTATATATCGTTGGAAAGCTCTGAATGTCAGCTTTCTAACGCAACTAGAAGCACATCAATTGAACGTCTTTAGCTCAAGTTATAGCCCTTTGAAGGAGGCATGGTCATGCCGTGAGCGCCCAGATTTTAACTTAGCGAAAATTTGCTTCCAACCTCACTTTGTTTCATCATGATATTGCCCTGCTCTTGGCAAGGACAGAGCAATGTGCGTGCTGGTTGCTTCCTTCTTTGATTTGGTCATGGGCCACGCTTTTAAAAGCATGGCCTAAGGCTCCAAAGTGTGCTCCAACTTCAAGGTGTGCCCCAAAGCTCTTTTTTTCTCCTTTTTAGCTTATTTTGTGCTTGTTTGCTTCTTTTTCTTCTTATTTCCTACAAGATTTATAAAATTAAAAGATCAAGAAAATATATCATTTAAGCACAAAAGCATTCAATATTTAAGCACAAATCATCAATTTCTTGTATGAAAAAGCATAGAAAAATAGGTATATGATGACATGTCATCAGCTATAAATCTGGCGTTGAACGCCCAGAAGGTGCTTCTTTCTGACGTTTAACGCCCAGAATATGCTTCTTTCTGGCGTTCAATGCTCAGATGGCTATCCTTACTGGCGTTGAACGCCTACTGAATGCTTCTTTTGGGCGTTCAGCGCCCAAAACAGCTCTTACTGGTTTTTTTCGCACTAGTGAGCTTCTTTTTGTTGTTTTATCCTCTGAATCCTTCTGTCAATCTTTGAACTCAAGCAATTGCTATTTTACCTTGAAGATAATTGACATAAACCTGTAAAAATCAATTAATTAACAAATACGCCTTGTAAATGGCTGGGTTGCCTCTCAGCAAGCGCTTCTTTATTGTCTTTAGCTGGACTATTACTGAGCTTTAATCAAGTCTTAGTTTTGAGCATTCTTACTCAAAATTGCTTTCAAGATAATGTTTAACTCTCTGTCCATTAACAATGAACTTTTTGTTAGAATCATTATCCTGAAGCTCCACGTATCCATATGGTGACACACTTGTAATCACATATGGACCTCTCCACCAGGATTTCAATTTCCCGGGGAATAATCTGAGCCTAGAATTAAATAGCAGAACTTTCTGCCCTAGCTGAAAGACTCTGGATGATAATTTCTTATCATGCCATCTTTTTGCTTTCTCTTTGTAAATTTTTGCATTTTCGAAAGCATTGAGTCTGAATTCCTCTAGCTCATTTAAGTGGAGCAATCGTTTTTCTCGAGCTAACTTGGCATCAAGGTTTAGGAATCTAGTTACCCAATAGGCCTTGTGTTCCAGTTCCACTGGTAAGTGACAGGCTTTTCCATACACCAGCTGGTATGGAGAAGTTCCTATAGGTGTCTTGAATGATGTTCTGTATGCCCACAGAGCATCATCCAAGCTTCTTGCCCAATCCCTTCTACGGTTAATCACAGTCCGTTCCAGGATTCTTTTAAGTTGTCCATTCCAAGATTCTTTTAAGTTCTCTATTAGAGACTTTAGCTTGTCCATTTGTCTGTGGATGATATGGAGTAGTGATGAGCGGATAATTTATACGCTTTTTGGCATTGTTTTTAGTATGTTTTTAGTATGTTTTAGTTAGTTTTTATTATATTTTTATTAGTTTTTAGTTAAAATTCACTTTTCTGGACTTTACTATGAGTTTGTGTGTTTTTTTATGATTTCAGGTATTTTCTGGCTGAAATTGAGGGACCTGAGCAAAAATATGATTCAGAGGCTGAAAAGGACTGCAGATGCTGTTGGATTCTGACCTCCCTGCACTCGAA
>NC_029776.3:54076846-54086388 GCF_000817695.3 Arachis duranensis | reverse complement strand
TCGGCCATGCCTAGACCTTGTTCTTATGTATTTTCAACGGTGGAGTTTCTACACACCATAGATTAAGGTGTGGAGCTCTGCTGTACCTCGAGTATTAATGCAATTACTATTGTTCTTCTATTCAATTCAGCTTATTCTTGTTCTAAGATATCACTTGTTCCTCAACTTGATGAATGTGATGATCCGTGACACTCATCATCTATTTCACCTATGAACGTGTGCCTGACAACCACCTCCGTTCTACCTTAGATTGAGTGAATATCTCTTGGATTCGTTAATCAGAATCTTCGTGGTATAAGCTAGAATTGATGGCGGCATTAAAGAGAATCCAGAAGGTCTAAACCTTGTCTATGGTATTCTAAGTAGGATTCAAGGATTGAATGACTGTGACGAGCTTCAAACTCGCGATTGTGGGGTGTTAGTGACAGACGCAAAAGAATCAATGGATTCTATTCCGACATGATCGAGAACCGACAGCTGAATAGCCGTGCTGTGACAGAGCGCGTTGAACATTTTCACTGAGAGGATGGGAGGTATCCATTGACAACGGTGAAACCCTACATACAGCTTGCCATGGAAAGGAGTAAGAAAGATTGGATGAAGACAGTAGGAAAGCAGAGAGACAGAAGGGACAAAGCATCTCCATACGCTTATCTGAAATTCTCACCAATGAATTACATAAGTATCTCTATCTTTATTATCTTTTAATCATTAATCCTCCATAACCATTTGAATCCACCTGACTGAGATTTACAAGATGACCATAGCTTGCTTCATACCAACAATCTCTGTGGGATCGACCCTTACTCGCATAAGGTTTATTACTTGGACGACCCAGTGCACTTGCTGGTTAGTTGTGCGAAGTTGTGATAAAGAGTTGAGATTGCAATTGAGCGTACCATGTTGATGGCGCCATTGATGATCACAATTTCGTGCACCATGTTTTTGGCGCCATTGCTGGGGATTGTTTGAGTTTGGACAACTGACGGTTCATCTTGTTGCTTAGATTAGGTACTTTTCTTCAGAATTTTTAAGAATGTATTCTAGAGTTTCAAGGTGATGTTTTCATCATCACCAAAGCTGATTGATTCTCATCAATTTAGCTCTTGAATGCAATGTCCTGCTAAAGCTTGGCTAGCCATGTCTAATTTCTTTAGACTAAAGCTTTAGACTAACATTGCATGATTCCTGGAATTCTTATTAAAAATTTTGAATCTCTTTATTTTCTTTTCCATATAATTTTCGAAAAAATCCAAAAAAATTATAAAATCATAAAACCAAAAATAATTTTATATTTCTTGTTTGAGTCTAGTGTCTCATTTTAAGTTTGGTGTCAATTGCATGCATTTTTCGAATTCATTCATGTGTCTTCATTGATCTTCAAGTTGTTTTTGATGATTTCCTTGCTCTGATCTTTAAATTCTCTTGTCTTGAGTGTTTTGTTGTTTCTCATATGTATTATCAATTTGTTAGTGTCAATAGTATACAAACTTCTAAGTTTGGTGTCTTGCATGCATTGTTTATTTGATTTTAGTTGCATTTTGATTATTCCTCATCATTAAAAATTCAAAAAAAAATTTCTTTGTGTCTTTTCAAGTCAATAATACAGAGAATTGAAGATTCAGAACATACAGTAGAGGAATTACACAGAAAAAGCTGAGCGTTCAAAACGCCCAGTGAGGAAGGAAAACTAGCGTTTAAACACCAGCCAGGGTGCCTGGCTGGGCGTTTAACGCCCAAAAGGGTAGCATTTTGGGCGTTAAACACCAGAATGTATACCATTCTGGGCGTTTAACGCCAGGATGGCACAAGAGGGAAGATTCTGTTTTTAATTCAATTTTTTTTCAAGTTTCCATGGATGGCACAAGAGGGAAGATTCTGTTTTTAATTCAATTTTTTTTCAAGTGTCCATAATTTTTCAAAATCAAATCTTTTTCAAATCATATCTTTTCAATCATATATTTTCAAAATCAATTTCTTTCCACTTTTCAAACATACTTGCTAACAATTAATGATTTGATTCAACATTTCAAGTGTGTTGCCTTTTCTGTTGAGAAAGGTTTAAGGTCTGAATCATATCTTTTAAATTTCTTGTTAGCCAAGTCATTAATTTTCAAAATCAAATCTTTTTAAATTGTTTTTCAAATCATGTCTTATCAATCATATCTTTTTAAAAACCATAACTTTTCAATCATATCTTTTTATTCACATCTTTTTCAAAATAGTTTTCAATCATATCTTTCTGATTTCTACTTTCAAAAATTTTTTTCAAAAATCACTTTATTTCTTTTCCAATCTTAGTTTTCGAAAATCAATTACTTTTTTGTAAATTTCTTTTAATTAAGTCACTTTAATTTTCAAAAATTTCTTCCCCTCTTCTCACATCCTTCTATTTATGGACTAACACTCCTCCTCAATGCACAATTCGAACTCTATCTTTCTTGATAAATTTGAATTCTTCTACCTCTCCTTCTGTTTTTCTTTTCCTCTGACACCTCAAGGAATCTCTATACTGTGACATAGAGGATTCCATATTTTCTTGTTCTCTTCTCTTTCATATGAGCAGGAACAAAGACAAAAGCATTCTTGTTGAGGCTGACCCTGAACCTGAGAGGACCTTGAAGCGAAAGCTAAGAGAAGCTAAAGCATTACTCTCTGTAGAGGACCTAACAGAAATCTTCAAACAGGAAGATGACATGGCAGCCGAAAACAACAACAATGCCAACAATGCAAGGAAGATGCTGGGTGACTTTACTGCACCTACTCCTGACTTCTATGGGAGGAGCATCTTTATCCCTGCCATTGGAGCAAACAACTTTCAGCTTAAGCCTCAATTAGTTTCTCTAATGCAACAGAATTGCAAGTTCCATGGACTTCCATTGGAAGATTCTCATCAGTTTTTAGCTTAATTCTTGCAAATCTGTGACACTGTAAAGACCAATGGGGTTGACCCTGAGGTCTACAGACTTATGCTATTCCCTTTTGCTGTAAGAGACAGAGCTAGGATATGGTTGGACTCACAACCTAAAGAAAGCCTGAACTCTTGGGAAAAGCTAGTCAATGCCTTCTTGGCAAAGTTCTTTCCACCTCAAAAATTGAGTAAACTTAGAGTGGAAGTCCAAACCTTCAGACAGAAGGAAGGTGTATCCCTCTATGAAGCTTGGGAAAGATACAAATAATTGATCAGAAAGTGTCCCTCTGACATGCTTTCTAAATGGAGCATCATAGGTATCTTCTATGATGGTTTGTCTGAACTGTCCAAGATGTCATTGGACAACTCTACTGGAGGATCTCTTCGTCTGAAGAAGACGCCTGCAGAAGCTCAAGAACTCATTGAAATGGTTGCAAATAACCAATTTATGTACACCTCTGAAAGGAATCCTGTGAACAATGGGACGAATCAGAAAAAAGGAGTTCTTGAGATTGATACTCTGAATGCCATACTGGCTCAGAACAAAATATTGACTCAGCAAGTCAATATGATCTCTCAAAGCCTGTCTGGAATGCAAGCTGCACCAAGCAATACTAAGGATGCTTCATCTGAAGAAGAAGCTTATGATCCTGAGAACCCTTCAATGGAAGAGGTGAATTACATGGGAGAAAGTTTCATGACTGAAACAAGGTCCTCCATTAGAAATTTGGAGGCACAAGTGGGTCAGATGAGTAAGAAAGTTACTGAACTCCCTTATAGTACTCTACCAAGCAATACAGAAGAAAATCCAAAAGGAGAGTGTAAGGCCATCAACATAGCCGAATTTGAAGAGAAGGAAGAGGCAGTGATCGCCACTGAGGAAGACCTCAATGGACGTCCACTAGCCTTCAATGTTCCCCAATGAGGAATCTTGGGAATCTGAGGCTCACACTGAGACCATAGAGATTCCATTGGATTTACTTCTGCTATTCATGAGCTCTGATGAGTATTCTTCCTCTGAAGAGGACGAAGATGTCACTGAAGAGCAAGTTGCTAAGTACCTTGGAGCAATCATAAAGCTAAATGACAAGTTATTTAGTAATGAGACTTGGGAGGATGAACCCCCTTTGCTCACCAAAGAACTGAATGACTTGACTAGGCAGAGATTACATCAAAAGAGACAGGACCCTGGGAAGTTCTCAATACCTTGTACCATAGGCACCATGACCTTTGAGAAGGCTTTGTGTGACCTAGGGTCAAGCATAAACCTCATGTCTCTCTCTGTAATGGAGAAGCTAGGGATCTTTGAGGTACAAGCTGCAAGAATCTCACTAGAGATGGCAGACAATTCAAGAAAACAAGCTTATGGACTTGTAGAGGATGTTCTGGTAAAGGTTGAAAACCACTACATCCCTGCTAATTTCATAGTCCTAGAGACTAGGAAGTGCATGGATGAATCCATCATCCTTGGCAGACCCTTCCTAGCCACGGCAAAGGTTGTGATTGATGTTGACAGAGGAGAATTGATCATTCAAGTGAATGAATAATCCTTTGTGTTTAAGGCTCAAGGATATCCCTCTGTAACCATGGAGAGGAAGCATGAAGAGCTTCTCCCAAAACAGAGTCAAACAGAGCCCCCACAGTCAAACTCTAAGTTTGGTGTTGGGAGGCCACAACCAACTTCTAAGTTTGGTGTTGAACCCCCACATTCAAACTCTAAGTTTGGTGTTGGGAGGTTCCAATATTGCTCTGAGTATCTGTAAGGCTCCATGAGAGCCCACTGCCAAGCTACTGACATTAAAGAAGCGCTTGTTGGGAGGCAACCCAATGTTATATTTATCTATTTTCCTTTGTTATTTTATGTTTTCTATAGGTTGATGATCATGGAAAGTCACAAAATCAATTGAAAAAGCAAAAATAGAATGAAAAACAGAAAGAAAAACAGCACACCCTGGAGGAAAAACTTGTTGGCGTTTAAACGCCAGTAAGGGCAACAAATGGGCGTTTAATGCCCAGTCTGGCACCATTCTGGGCGTTTAACACCAGAATGGGGCACCAGACTGGCGTTTAACGCTAGAAATGGGCAAGAAGCTGGCGTTAAACGCCAGAAATGGGCACCATCCCGGCGTTTAATGCCAGGATTGGCAACAAGAGCATTTTTGCTCGCCACTTGGTGCAGGGATGAATTATCCTTGACACCTCAGGATCTGTCGACCCCACAGGATCCCCACCTACCCCACCACTCTCTCTCTTCTCTTCACCCATTCACCAATCACCTCAACACCTCTTCCCCAAAAACCCCTCACCTATCAAATCCCACTATTCTCTTTACCACTCACATCCATCCTTTATAAAACCCTACCTACCTCACCATTCAAATTCAAACCACTTTCCCTCCCAAACCCACCCATAATGGCCGAACCATACACCCCCTCTCCACTCCTATATAAACCCATCTTCACTCCTTCATTTTCACACAACCTAAACACTACTTCTCCCCCTTGGCCAAACCACAAAGCCACATCCATCTCCTATATTTCTTCTTCTTCTACTCTCTTCTTCCTTCTTTTGCTCGGGGACGAGCAAACCTTCTAAGTTTGGTGTAGTAAAAGCATTGCTTTTTGTTTTTCCATAACCATTTATGGCACCTAAGGCCAGGGAAATCTCTAGAAAGAGGAAAGGGAAGGCAAAAGCTTCCACCTCCGAGTCATGAGAGATGGAGAGATTCATCTCAAGGGTGCATCAAGACCACTTCTATGAAGTTGTGGCCATGAAGAAGGTGATCCCTGAGGTCCCTTTCAAACTCAAAAAGAGTGAATATCCGGAGATCTGACATGAGCTTCAAAGAAGAGGTTGGGAAGTTCTTACCAACCCCATTCAACAAGTCGGAATCTTAATGGTTCAAGAGTTCTATGCCAATGCATGGATCACCAAGAACCATGATCAAAGTGTGAACCCGGACCCAAAGAATTGGCTTACAATGGTTCGGGGGAAATGCTTAGATTTTAGTCCCCGAAGTTACTATAGACCGGGCTATCATGATTCATAGCATCATGATTGGAGAAGAAATCGAAGTTCATGAGGTTATATCCCAAGAACTTTATAAGGTGGCGGACAAGTCCTCTATCTTGGCAAGGTTAGCCTTCCCTAATCTCATTTGTCACCTCTGTTATTCAGTTGGAGTTAACATAGAGGGAGACATCCTCATTGATGAGGACAAGCCCATCACTAAGAAGAGGATGGAGCAAACAAGAGATCCCACTCATGGACATGAGGAAATTCCTCATCATGAAATCCCTGAGATGCCTCAAGGGATGCACTTTCCTCCACAAAACTATTGGGAGTAAATCAACACCTCCCTAGGAGAATTGAGTTCTAACATGGGACAACTAAGGGTGGAGCACCAAGAACATTCCATTCTCCTCCATGAAATTAGAGAAGATCAAAGATTCATGAGAGAGGAGCAACAAAGGCATGGAAGAGACATTGAGGAGCTCAAGCACTTCATAAGATCTTCAAGAGGAAGAACAAGCCGCCATCACTAAGGTGGACCCGTTCTTTAATCTCCTTGTTCTTTATTTTTCTGTTTTTCGAAATTTCATGCTTATGTTTATCCATGTTTGTGTCTTATGATCATTAGTGTCTTAGTGTCTATGCCTTAAAGTTATGAATGTCCTATGAATCCATCACCTTTCTTAAATGAAAAATGTTCTTAATTAAAAAAGAGAGGAATTGCATGAATTTAAAATTTTATAACAGATTAATTATTTTGATGTGGTGGCAATACTTTGACTTCTGAATGTATGCTTGAACAGTGCATATGTCTTTTGAATTTGTTGTTCATAAATGTTGGCTCTTGAAAGAATGATGAAAGAAGGAGACATGTTACTGAGGATCTGAAAAATCATAAAAATGATTCTTGAAGCAAGAAAAAGCAGTGAACACAAAAAAAAACAAAAAAAGGAAAAAGAAAAAAATAATAAAGTCGTGATCCAAGGCAAAATGAGTGTGCTTAAGAACCCTGGACACCTCTAATTGGGGACTCTAGCAAAGCTGAGTCACAATCTGAAAAGGTTCACCCAGTTATGTGTCTGTGGCATGTATGTATCCAGTGGTAATACATTATGTGTCTGTGGCATGTATGTATCCGGTGGTAATACTGGAAGACAGAGTGCTTTGGGCCACGGCCAAGACTCATAAAGTAGCTGTGTTCAAGAATCATCATACTTAACTAGGAGAATCAATAACACTATCTGGATTCTGAGTTCCTATAGAAGCCAATCATTCTGAATTTTAAAGGATAGAGTGAGATGCCAAAACTATTCAGAGGCAAAAGCTGAAATCCCCGCTCATCTAATTAATACTGATCTTCAAAGATATTTTTGGAATTCATTGCATATTTTCTTCTTTTTAACTTATTTCATTTTTAGTTGCTTGGGGACAAGCAACAATTTAAGTTTGGTGTTGTGATGAGCGGATAATTTATACGCTTTTTGGCATTATTTTTAGGATGTTTTTAGTATGTTTTAGTTAGTTTTTATTATATTTTATTATTTTTTAGTTAAAATTCACTTTTCTGGACTTTACTATGAGTTTGTGTGTTTTTTTTGTGATTTCAGGTATTTTCTGGCTGAAATTGAGGGACCTGAGCAAAAAATCTGATTCAGAGGCTGAAAAGGACTGCAGATGCTGTTGGATTCTGACCTCCCTGCACTCGAAGTGGATTTTATGGAGCTACAGAAGCCCAATTGGCGCGCTATGAATTGCGTTGGAAAGTAGACATCCTGGGCTTTCCAGAAATATATAATAGTTCATACTTTGCCCGAGATTTGATGGCCCAAACAGGCGTTTCAAGTCAGCTCAAGAATTCTAGCGTTTAATGCCGGAACTGGCACAAGAATGGGAGTTAAACGCCCAAACTGGCACAAAAGCTGGCGTTTAACTCCAAGAAAAGTCTCTACACATGCCCAAGCACACACCAAGTGGGCCCGGAAGTGGATTTTTATGTCATTTACTCATCTTTGTAAACCCTAAGCTACTAGTTCTCTACAAACAGGACCTTTTGCTATTGTATTTTGGTCTTGGGATCATGTTTTTATGATTGAACCCTCTTTGGGAGGCTGGCCATTCGGCCATGCCTAGACCTTGTTCTTATGTATTTTCAACGGTGGAGTTTCTACACACCATAGATTAAGGTGTGGAGCTCTGCTGTACCTCGAGTATCAATGCAATTACTATTGTTCTTCTATTCAGTTCGGCTTATTCTTGTTCTAAGATATCACTTGTTCCTCAACTTGATGAATGTGATGATCTATGACACTCATCATCATTCTCACCTATGAACGTGTGCCTGACAACCACCTCCGTTCTACCTTAGATTGAATGAATATCTCTTGGATTCCTTAATCAGAATCTTCGTGGTATAAGCTAGAATTGATGGCGGCATTCAAGAGAATCCAGAAGGTCTAACCTTGTCTGTGGTATTCTGAGTAGGATTCAAGGATTGAATGACTGTGACGAGCTTCAAACTCGCGATTGTGGGGCGTTATTGACAGACGCAAAAGAATCACTGGATTCTATTCCGACATGATCGAGAATTGACAGCTAAATAGCCGTGCTGTGACAGAGCACGTTGAACATTTTCACTGAGAGGATGGGAGGTAGCCATTGACAACGGTGAAACCCTACATACAGCTTGCCATGGAAAGGAGTAAGAAAGATTGGATGAAGACAGTAGGAAAGTAGAGAGACGGAAGGGACAAAGCATCTCCATACGCTTATCTGAAATTCTCTCCAATGAATTACGTCAGTATCTCTATCTTTATTATCTTTTAATCATTAATCCTCCATAACCATTTGAATCCGCCTGACTGAGATTTACAAGATGACCATAGCTAGCTTCATACCAACAATCTCCGTAGGATCGACCCTTACTCGCGTAAGGTTTATTACTTGGACGACCCAGTGCACTTGCTGGTTAGTTGTGCGAAGTTGTGATAAAGAGTTGAGATTGCAATTGAGCGTACCATGTTGATGGCGCCATTGATGATCACAATTTCGTGCACCAAGTAGCTACCCTGTGGCTAACTCCATATCGAACCAAAGCAGAGTAAAGCTATTTATTGTAGAAATAAGTGCCCCCATCACTGATTAGTACTCTAGGGATACCAAATCTGCTTAAGATGTATTTTTTGAGGAATTTCAGCACTGTCTTACTATCATTAGTGGGTGTTGCTATAGCTTCTACCCATTTGGATACATAATCCACTGCCACCAGAATATAAGTGTTTGAGTATGATGGTGGGAATGACCCCATGAAGTCAATACCCCATACATCAAACAACTCGATCTCCAAGATCCCTTGTTGAGGCATGGCATAACTGTGAGGCAGATTGCCATATCTTTGGCAACTGTCACAATTAAGTACAAACATTCGGGAGTCTTTATAGAGAGTAGGCCAGTAGAAGCCACATTGGAGGACTCTTGTGGCTGTTTGCTCACTTCCAAAATGTCCTCCATACTGTGATCCATGGAAATGCCAGAGGATCTTCTGTGCTTCTTCTTTAGGCACACATCTACGGATTACTCTGTCTGCACATCTCTTGAAGAGATATGGTTCATCCCAAAGATA
>NC_029776.3:54065304-54076789 GCF_000817695.3 Arachis duranensis | reverse complement strand
ATCTCAGTAAGAGGGAGGGACGCCCCTTCTACTGGTTCTATTCGGGACAGGTGAACTGCTACTTGGTTCTCTGTCCCTTTTCTGTCTCTTATTTCTATATCAAACTCCTGCAGAAGCAACACCCGTCTGATGAGTCTGGGTTTTGAATCCTACTTTGTGAGTAGATATTTAAGAGCAGCATGGTTCATATACACAATCATTTTTTATCTTACTAAATAAGACCTGAACTTGTTAATGGCGTAAACTACTGTAAGTAACTCTTTTTCTATGGTTGTGTAGTTCTTCTGTGCGTCATTTAAAACACGACTGGCATAGTAAATGACGTGCAGAAGCTTGTCATGCCTTTTTCCCAATACTGCACCAATGGCATGGTCACTGGCATCACACATCAGTTCAAATGGTAGTGTCCAGTCTGGTGCAGAGATAACTGGTGCTGTGACCAGCTTAGCTTTCAGAGTCTCAAACGCCTGCAGACACTCCTTATCAAAGATAAATGGCATGTCAGCAGCTAGCAGATTACTCAGAGGTTTGGCAATTTTTGAAAATTCTTTTATAAACCTCCTATAGAATCCTGCATGCCCCAGAAAGCTTCTGATTGCCTTAACATTGGCAGGTAGTGGTAATTTTTCAATTACCTCTACCTTAGCTTGATCCACCTCTATTCCCTTGTTTGAAATTTTGTGCCCAAGGACAATTCCTTCAGTCACCACAAAGTGATATTTCTCCCAGTTTAAAACCAGGTTAGTCTCTTGGCACCTCTTTAGAACAAGTGCTAGATGGTCAAGACAAGAGCTGAATGAGTCTCCAAATACTGAAAAGTCATCCATGAAGACTTCCAAAAATTTTTCCACCATATCAGAGAAAATAGAAAGCATGCACCTTTGAAAGGTTACAAGTGCATTGCACAGGCCAAATGGCATCCTTCTGTATGCAAATACTCCGGATGGACATGTGAATGATGTTTTCTCTTGATCCTGGAGATCTACTACAATTTGATTATAACCTGAATATCCATCCAAGAAGCAGTAGTATTCATGACCTGCTAGACTTTCTAGCATCTAGTCTATGAATGGTAAAGGAAAATGATCCTTTCTGGTAGCTGTATTGAGCCTTCTGTAATCAATACACATACGCCACTCTGTAACTGTTCTTGTAGGAACTAGTTCATTTTTTCATTATGAACCACTGTCATGCCACCTTTCTTAGGAACAACTTGGACAGGGGTTACCCAGGGGCTATCAGAAATGGGATAAATAATCCCAGCCTCTAGTAATTTAGTGACCTCCTTCTGCACCACCTCTTTCATGGTTGAATTCAGCCGCCTCTGTGGTTGAACCAATGGCTTAGCGTCACCCTCCAATAGGATCTTGTGCATGCATCTGGCAGGGCTAATGCCCTTAAGATCATCGATGGACCACCCAAGAGCTGTCCTGTGTGTCCTTAGCACTTAAATTAGTGCTTCCTCTTCCTGTGGCTCTAAGGTAGAGCTTATGATTACAGAAAAGGTATCACCTTCTCCCAGAAATGCATATTTCAGGGATGGTGGTAATGGTTTGAGCTCGGGTTTGGGAGGTTTCTCCTTTTCCTGAAGGATTTTCAAAGGTTCTATTATTCTCTCTGGTTCCTCCAGATCAAGGTTAACATCTTTAAAGATATCCTCTAGCTCTGATTCGAGACTCAGTCATATTGACCTCTTTTACCAGAGAGTCCATAATATCAATGATCATGCAGTCATTTTGGGTGTCTGGATGCTGCATAGCTTTGACAACATTCAACTTAAACTCATCCTCATTGACTCTCAGGGTCACTTCCCCTTTTTGGATGTCAATGAGGGTTCGTCTAGTTGCTAAGAAAGGTCTTCCTAGAATGAGAGTTGCACTCTTGTGCTCCTCTATTTCCAGCACCACAAAGTCTGTGGGAAAGGCAAATGGCCCAACCTTGACAATCATGTCTTCAATCACGCCTGATGGGTGTTTAATGGAACCATCAGCTTTTTGATAGTAGATGCAGGTATTAGGTTGATACTTGCCCCAAGATCACATAGAGCCTACTTGGTACAAGTACCTTCTAATGTGCATGGTATCATAAAGCTTCCGGGATCTTTAAGCTTCTCAGGTAAGCTTTTCAGAATGACTGCACTGCATTCTTCAGTGAGGTAAACTTTTTTAGTTTCCCTCCAATCCTTCTTATGACTTAAGATCTCTTTCATGAACTTAGCATAAGAGGGTATTTGCTCAAGTGCTTCTGCAAATGGAATCTTTATTTCAAGAGTCCTGAGATAGTCTGCAAAGCGAGCAAATTGCTTATCCTGTTTCGCTTGACGGAGTTTTTGAGGATAAGGCATTTTGGCTTTGTATTCATCAACCTTAGTTGCTGCAGGTTTATTGCCTACAACCGTGGGTTGAGAAGCCTTTTTAGAATAGTTGTTATCAGTACTTGTGTGTGTCTAATCTCCCACTGGCATTTGAATGCCAGGGGTAGAAGTTGGAGTGGCGTTAGACGCCAACTCCTTACCTGTTTCTGGCGTTTGAACGCCAGAACTGTGCTTCCTTTGGGCGTTCAACGCCAGTTCCTTGCTTGTTTCTGGCGTTAAACTCCAGGACTGAGCATGGTTTGGGAGTTCGACGCCAGCTTTCCACCCATTTTCTGGCGTTTGAGCGCCAGAATTATTTCTCTCTAGGCTCTTATTGTCCTCAGATGGATTTTGGGTAGTTTGCTCATTTCTTGGCTTCCTGCTACCTTGAAGTAAGGTATTTAATATTTTTCTACTTCTTAATTGAACTGCTTGGCACTCTTCTATTATTTATTTTGATAACTGCTGTTCTGTTTGCTTTAACTGTACTTCCATATTCATATTAGCCATTCTTGTTTCTTGTAGTATCTCCTTGAATTCGGCTAGCTATTTTTTAGAAAATCCAGTTGCTTGAATTCAGTAACTTGTTCTGCAGGACTGAGTTCAGCAGTTACTATTTTAGCCTCTTCATTGATGGAAGGTTCACTGCTTAGGTAAAGATGCTGATTTCTGGCAACTGTATCAATAAGCTCTTGAGCTTCTTCTATTGTCTTTCTCATGTGTATAGATCCACCAGCTGAGTGGTCTAAAGAAGTTTGAGCTCTCTCTATAAGCCCATAATAGAAGATGTCTAACTGCACCCACTCTGAAAACATTTCAGAGGGGCATTTTCTTAGCATCTCTCTGTATCTCTCCCAAGCATCATAAAGGGATTCATTATCTCCTTGTTTGAAGCCTTGGATGCTCAGCCTTAGCTATGTCATCTGTATTGGAGGAAAATAGTGATTCAGGAATTTTTCTGACAGCTGTTTCCATGTCTTTATGCTGTCCTTAGGTTGGTTATTTAACTACCTCTTAGCTTGGTCCTTTACAGCAAATGGAAACAGTAACAATCTGTAGACATCCTGATCTACTTCCTTATCATGTACTGTGTCAGTAATTTGTAAAAATTGTGCCAGAAACTCTGTAGGTTCTTCTCGTGGAAGACCAAAATACTGGCAACTTTGCTGCACCATGATAATGAGCTGAGGGTTCAACTCAAAGCTACTAAATCCGATGGAGGGTATACAGATACTACTCCCGTATGAAGCAGTAGTGGGGTTAGCATATGACCCCAGAGTCCTTCTGGATTGTTCATTTCCTCTTAAGTCCATAATGGAGAAAGGGAGATGATGTGAATTTATTTTATTTATTTTATTATATATAAAAATTTCGAAATGATAATAATAAAATAAGATAAAATAAAGACGACAATGAAAGTAAAAATAAATAAAAACGAAAATAAAAATAAAATAAAATAATATTTTATGAAGTTTTTCAAAAAATGAGGAGAGAGAAAGTGGTTAGGATATTTTTGAAATTGAAATCTAAATTTAAAAAAAAATTCGAAAAGATGGCTTAAAATTAGTTAGAAAAGATATTTTTTGAATTTTGAATTTTATGATGAAAGAGAAAAACACACAAAAGACACAAGACTTAAAAATTTTTAGATCTAATACTCATTGTTTTCGAAAATTTTGGAGGGAAAACACCAAGGAACACCAAACTTAAAAATTTTAAGATCAAAACAAAAGGAAGACTCAAGAACACCTTGAAGATTCACAAGAACAACAAGAACAAAAGAAAGAACACCAAACTTAAAATTTTTAGAAAACCAAAATAAATTTTCAAAAATTAAAGAAAATTAACAAGAAAACACCAAACTTAAAGTTTGGCACAAGATTCAATCAAAGAAAAATTATTTTTGAAAAAGATTTTAAAAAGAAGATACCTAATTGCCAAGAACATAAGCCAACGCTCTAGCCAACTAAGCTATAAATGTAACGTGTTTTAATATTGTATATAAAAAATATATTTTTGAAAACTAAAATTTTGAAAAAGCATAAGGAAAACACGAAAAATACACAAAAATAGGAAAAAGCAAAGATCAAACAAGAAAATTTGACAAGAACAATTTGAAGATCAAGGAAAAATAAAGAACATGCAATTTGAAAATTTAAGGGAAAATATAAAATATGCAATTGACACCAAACTTAAAATATAAAAATAAACTCACATAAAAATTAAAAATTAATAAGGAAAAAATAATATTTTTGAAAAATTTTTGAAAAGAAAATAAAGGACTCAGATTTAATGACTCTATAGCATCAAAAATAAATTATTCCTAATCTAAGCAACAAAATAAACCTTTAGTTGTTCAAACTCGAACAATCCCCGGCAACGGCGCCAAAAACTTGGTGCATGAAATTGTAAATCACACTTTTCACAATTCGTACCACTAACCAGGCTGGGTCGTCCAAGTAATACCTTACGTGATTAAGGGTCGAATCCCACGGAGATTGTTGGCTTGAAGCAAGCTATGGTTATCTTATTATTCTTAGTCAGGATACCAATAGGGTTCTTTAGTCTCAATTGTAAAATAAAGTGAAAGGTCATAAAATAATTAATTGTTACTTAATAATGGAGAATATGTTGGAGTTTTGGAGATGCTTTGTCCTCTTTATTTCAGCTTTTCTCTTGTACTCCTCTTCACACACGCAAGGCTCCTTCCATGGCAAGCTATATGTAGAGTGTCACCGTTGTCAATGGCTACTTCCCATCCTCTCAGTGAAAATGGTCCAAATGCTCTGTCACAACACAACTAATCATCTGTTAGTTCTCGATCATGTCGGAATAGAATCTATTGATTCTTTTGCGTCTGTCACTACGCCCAACAATCGCGAGTTTGAAGCTTGTCACAGCCATTCAATCCTTGACTCCAACTTGGAATACCACAGACAAGGTTTAGACTTTCCAGATTCTCATGAATGCCGCCATCAATTCTAGCTTATACCACAAAGATTCTGATTAAGGAATCTAAGAGATGCTCATTCAATCTAATGTATAACAGAGGTGATTGTCAGGCACACGTTCATGGATTGAGGAAGGTGATGAGTGTCACGGATCATCACCTTCTTCATGGTGAAGCGCGAATGAACATCTTAGATAGGAACAAGCGTGTTTGAATGGAAAACAAAGATAATTGCATTAATTCATCGAGACGCTGTAGAGCTCCTCACCCCCAACAATGGAGTTTAGAGACTCATGCCGTCAAAGAGTATAAAATTCAGATCTAAAAATGTCATGAGATACAAAATAAATCTCTAAAAGTTGTTTAAATACTAAACTAGTAACCTAGGTTTACAGAAAATGAGTAAACTAGGATGGATAGTGCAGAAATCCACTTCTGGGGCCCACTTGGTGTGTGTTGGGGCTGAGACTTAAGCTTCTCATGTGCCTGGGTTGTTTCTGGAGTTGAACGCCAGGTTGTAACCTATTTCTGGCGTTGAACTCCAACTTGCAACCTGTTTCTGGCGCTGAACGCCAAACTGCAATATGGAACTGGCATTGAATGCCAGTTTACGTTATCTATCTTCGCGCAAAGTATGGACTATTATATATTTCTAGAAAGCTCTGGATGTCTACTTTCCAATCCAATTGAGAGTGCACCAATTGGACTCCTGTAGCTCCAAAAAATCTATTCCGAGTGCAGGGAGGTCAGAATCCAACAGCATCAACAACCCTTTTTCAGCCAAAATCAGATTTTTGCTCAACTCCCTCAATTTCAGCCAGAAAATACCTGAAATTATAGAAAAACACAAAACTCATAGTAAAGTCCAGAAATATGAATTTTGCCTAAAAACTAATAAAATTATACTAAAAACTAACTAAAACACACTAAAATCTACATGAAATTACCCCCAAAAAGCGTATAAAATATCCGCTCATCAACCCTCTAAAGACACAATCTCAGATAATTATTGCTTGTTGTTTGCTTCAAAATTTCATTCGAAAGAGTATGGGTATGGATCCGGAGGAGGAAGGTAGCATATTGGATGAATTTATACCTGATGCAGATGAAGCACAGGATGGAATGATTGATGTAGTTGAAAACATGAACGAGTGGACTCACTGGCATGACAACATAGCAACTGAGATGTATGAAGAGTGGTGTACAAGTTGTATGGAGTAGTGTTGTATTTGCAGCGTAATGAACATTGTTATCAATTGAGTATTGTTATAATGGCACAATTTTAATTTGTATCACTTGTTGAGACGATAAACATTGTAATGGCACCTCTTTGTTTGTAATGGCAACTAACTATTCGTGGTTCAATTTTACATATTTCTACTTGCTTATGGCGTGAATTGTAGGCTGTGGATAAATTGTAGTCATTTGTGTTATTGTTTGCTGTTTTATTTTTTTAGTTACATTATGTTAATTGATTTTAAGATTCTTAATTCATGTACACAAAAATGATTGTTGCACAAGGTTGATTATCTTAATTTGTGTAGGTAAAAATGGAGAACAAACGCATGTGGAGTGATGAAGAGACTAATGCTTTTATTGGCTTCATGGAGGAGTCTGTAGTAGATGGTCAGAGGGCCGACTGTGGGCAATTCAAACCAGGAACATTCGAGAAACTGGCTCTGAAGATGCTGGAGGCCTTCCCCGGTTGTACCCTAACTGCGAAGCACCGCAAGAATAAGCACAAGCGATTGAAGGAGAAGTATCAGTACGCCACTGACATGCTTGGATGCAGTGGGTTCGGGTGGAATAATGAGAAACAATGTGTCGAGGTTGATTCGAAAGACGTTCTTGATGCATGGTTGAAGGTGCGTGTGATTCATGCTTGGTAAAATAGAACAGTGGATTTGTTCTTGCTTCTTTTCTAAATTAGTTCTTGTTTTTAATCTTTTTTGTGTTGTTCTAATAATTTTGTTCTTCGTTGTTTTGATGGTTGAAGATTTAAATTAACTTTACATAATCTACTTTACGGTGTGTTGATGTATTATAACTTCAATGTTTATTACCAATGCCATAATATCAATAGGTATATTGGATTTATATATTAGCCACTCAGAAGCAGCCTCAGCAGAGGAGAAAGACTCATTGAACAACAAGGTCCCTAAATCCTAATTATTTAGATAGCTAGATTAGTATTGTTGCCTTATTCCATAGACACTATAGACTACACACAGAAATTTAATGTTGCTTACGAATTTATGCTGATGCCATGTATTGGACGCCAAGTAGGAAATTAAGCGCATTTAGTATTGGTCTCTTATATGATGCATACTTCTGTCACTAATTTTCTATATCATTTTATGAGTATGAAATAGGTTACTGTTTGTTTTGTCTGTAATAATTGTATTAACATGGCAGCTCAGTTTGAGTTAATTATTTTTTTTCTACTGCATTTGGAATTTTGGAATCGTATTTATAAATTAGTACAAAACTCATGACTTGTGCCAATTGTTCAAGTCTCTCTCGCACCATGACTTGTGCCATACTTGACACCAAAGGCAACCAATTTAGTTCTTAAATTAGGTGTTAGCTTGAAAGGTAGATGGGGGACATGGTTATAGTTAATAGTTAATTAACTAACTCTGAATGAACATGGTAGTGGCACTTCTAATGTTCCTATTTTATTGAATCTAAACTTAGTAAATCTCTCTGGAATTGCATGCCTTAAGAATTTTTTCTTAGCCAGGGCAATGAGAAAATTGTTTACTTTTATTTCTTTAGGATCACAAGACTTTTCTGAATCCCAGTAGTTTTTAGTTCATAGTGAATAGTTAGAACAATTAACATGTGGCTGAAAAATGAAATGAAAATTATCAATAGAACTTTGTGTTTGCTTTGTTGTTGCTGAATTTATTATCATGTTGTCTGATTTTGTTTCTGATTTTGTGAAATTGTACTTGTTATTTTTCATCTGGTGGTTGGTGGACTTTCCTATTTCTGTGATGTTAGAGGCGATAGAAATAAGTTGCTATCCTCTCTTCTACCATGAGTTAAACATTCCAGAAATCATAAAAAGTCCTCTTTAATTGGAAGTGGCTTCTCCTAATTTTCAATGATTTTCTTGCTCACCTTAATTGCTACAATAAGGTATAAAACAAACCTTTTTCTTAGCTTAGAGTTTTCCCAATATGCCCATTATCCATTCTTTCAATTCCTAGCTATTCGAAGTTTTTTATCTTAAAGGAAAGGGTGATGAAAACTAGAATTTCCTTATGAACCAACACTCTCTTAAGATATGCTCTCCTTTTATGAACTTCAGTAATGTTACTAGTTGTACAGCAGGAACCTCATTAATGTTTGCTAAATCGGGTTTATATTTTCACAGGCACATCCAATAAAGTTCTATAGTCCTGGCAAGCCATTTCCTCTTTTTCACCGGCTAGAGGGTATATTTGGTAGGGATAGAGCCACGGGAGCAGCAGCAGTTAGTGGCTTCGATACGGAAGAACAGGTTAATGAAGAGACGGAAGACACTACAATTGGATTTGATGACTCTGAAATGTCTCCACAACCAGAATTAGACAGAGGCCCAGCAATGCAAGGACAAGCATCACATTCTGAAGCTGGTACGAGTGCAGGAAGCACAAGGCGATATGGGAGGAAGAGAAAGTAAGCTGACATTTTGGAGAGGATGGCTGACCATATCCAGCAATCTTCGGCTGACCAAAGAAAGAATGCCCAACTAATTGTTGATGCCATTGTTGGTGTGAATGAGAAGTTTAAGGTTGGTGAGAAGCTCGCACAACTTGGGTTCGGTGATGAGGAGGTCGTGAGGGCAATTTTGAAGTTTGCTGAGAGTCCTAATGTGTATGAACACTTCTGGGGTTTGATAGATTCACAGATGATTGGCCTTGTGCATTCCATTATATGAAGTTGACTGTTGGCTAAGGGTATTAGGCTTGGCTTATGGTATTAAGTTTTTTACTATAGGGTTTTAGTATTTTGTGAGATGGTTATATTTTTAAGATGGTTTAACGTACAAACTTATGCTTGGTATACATTTGGATAGATATTTTGGTAATGCCTTTACTTTGGTAGGTATTGAATAGGTGTAGGTTCTTAGTACAATCTTTTTAGTATTGTGGTATGGCTTTTGCTTTGGTCGTTTGAGCAGGAATTGTTGGTTAAGTACAATGTTTATGGTCATGATCATGTTAATGAAAATTATGATAATTTTAGGTCATCAACTGTCCCATTCTGGTTGATTATCAATATGCTTTTTCAACTTGTATAAAGAATATTTTCCTGCATTAACTGGAAGCAGTAGATTTGTTTTTTTGAGTCTTATAGAAATTTTGGTGAAACGTTACTATTGATACTAGTTTTATTGAAGTATGTACATGAAGAAGTGGGAAAAGGTGCACATAGTTGCCAAATTCAGAACACAAATAACATATTCTATTAAACAGATTTCAAATTACACAAGCATTCATAGCTGTCTTGATATTTCTTTTGATCAATAGTGGCCTTACATTGTTGTACATTAAACACTTTTGTAACAATCCTCACTACAACATAAAACATCATATATACATGCTTGCACACATGAGGGGAAACAACAATAAACAAGTAGTTTATTTCATATCTTTACAACTAGAACTGAGGAAGTAGCCGTCATTATTTAGGGTGTATACTATTAAATTGTGATCAATTTTGATGATAGACTTTTAATTTTGGTTGAATTTCTTGATAGCTGCATCCAAACCAAAACTTGGAAAGAATAATTTCCCGCATAAATTGATCAGGTGCTGCACAAATAAAACAAAAGCAGTTATTAAGGCATGTGGTGACTTCGTATACAATGTTGACATTAGTGGTAAGGTAGTTAACAATCATAACAATCACAAATTTATAAATAAATTTATAAATATAACTATCAGAAATTCACAAATCAGCAATTAACAAGTACAAGTAAGGTAAAAATTTTATATACTACGCAATTGATGAAGCACAAATCACCAATTTTAAGCAAAGCATGGCAAAGAATAAAGGGAGAACCTACAACATCCATGGCACCAATAACAAAGAAAAAGAAAAAGAAAAAGAAAAGAAAGGCTCAGACAATGAAAAAGAAAAAGAATAGAGAGTGATGAGCGGATAATTTGTATGCTTTTTGGCATTGTTTTTAGTATGTTTTTAGTATAATCTAGTTAGTTTCTAGTATATTTTTATTAGTTTTTAGCTAAAATTCACTTTTCTGGACTTTACTATGAGTTTGTGTGTTTTTCTGTAATTTCAGGTATTTTCTGGCTGAAATTGAGGGTTCTGAGCAAAAATCTGATTCCGAGACCAAAAAGGACTGCAGATGCTGTTGGATTCTGACCTCCCTGCACTCGAAGCGGATTTTCTGGAGCTACAGACGCCCAATTGGCGCGCTCTCAATGGCATTGGAAAGTAGACATCCTGGGCTTTCCAGCAATATATGATAGTCCATACTTTGCCCAAGATTTGATGGCCCAAACCGGCGTGGCAAAACAACCTCAGAAATTCCAGCATTAAACGCCGGAACTGGCATAAAATTTGGAGTTAAACGCCCAAACTGGCAGGAGAACTGGCGTTTAACTTCAGAAAAGGTCTCTACACGAAAATGCTTCATTGCTCAGCCCAAGCACACACCAAGTGGACCCAGAAGTGGATTTTTACATCATTTACTCATCTCTGTATACCCTAGGTTACTAGTTTACTATTAATAGGATCTTTTGACATTGTATCAGTACCTCATGACACTTTACACGTTTTCTTTGTGTACTTTCCACGGCATGAGTCTCTAAACCCCATGGTTAGGGGTGAGGAGCTCTGCTGTGTCTTGATGGATTAATGCAATTACTACTGTTTCTCATTCAATCATGCTTGCTTCCATTCTAAGATAATACTTGTTCTTAATCCGGATGAATGTGATGATCCGTGACAATCATCATCATTCTCAACTATGAACGTGTGCTTGACAACCACCTCCGTTCTATCTTAGGTTAAGTAGATATCTCTTGGATTCTTTGACCGGAATCTTCGTGGTATAAGCTAGAACTGATGGCGGCATTCAAGAGAATCCGGAAGGTCTAAACCTTGTCTGTGGTATTCTGAGTAGGATTCAATGATTGAATGACTGTGACGTGCTTCAAACTCCT
>NC_029776.3:54059020-54061029 GCF_000817695.3 Arachis duranensis | reverse complement strand
CCAGGCTCATAAGGTGGGTGTTGCTTCTACAAGAGTTTGATATAGAAATAAGAGACAGAAAAGGGACAGAGAACCAGGTAGCTGATCATCTGTCCCGAATAGAACCAATAGCTGGGGCGTCCCTCCCTTCTACTGAGATTTCTGAGACTTTCCCAGATGAGCAACTATTTGCCATTCAGGAAGCTCCATGGTTTGCAGATATTGCAAATTTTAAAGCTGTGAGGTTCATACCTAAAGAGTACAGTTACATGCAGAGAAAGAAATTAATTTTAGATGCCAAGTACTACCTCTGGGATGAACCATATCTCTTTAAGAGATGTGCAGACGGAATGATACGCAGATGTGTACCCAGAGAAGAAGCACAAAGGATCCTATAGCACTGCCATGGATCACAGTATGGAGGACATTTTGGAAGTGAGCGAACAACCACTAAAGTCCTCCAATGTGGCTTCTACTGGCCTACTCTCTATAAAGATTCCCGAGAGTTTGTGCGTAACTGTGACAGTTGCCAAAGAGCTGGTAACCTGCCTCATGGATATGCCATGCCTCAACAAGGGATATTAGAGATAGAATTGTTTGATGTATGGGGAATTGACTTCATGGGGCCATTCCCACCATCATACTCAAACACTTACATTCTGGTGGCAGTGGACTATGTATCTAAGTGGGTAGAAGCAATTGCTACACCCACTAATGATACAAAGACCGTACTGAAATTCCTCCAGAAAAACATTTTCAGCAGGTTTGGCGTTCCCAGAGTGCTAATCGGAGACGGGGGCACTCATTTCTGCAATAAACAGCTACACCTTGCTATGGTTAGATATGGAATTAGCCACAAAGTGGCAACTCCGTATCATCCACAGACAAATGGGCAAGCTGAAGTCTCTAACAGAGAGCTAAAGAGAATCGTAGAACGGACTGTGATGGCCCGTAGAAAGGATTGGGCAAGGAGCTTGGATGATGCTCTATGGGCATACAGAACAGCATTCAAGACTCCTATAGGAACCTCTCCATACCAACTGGTGTATGGGAAGGCCTGTCATTTGCCTGTGGAACTGGAACATAAAGCCTACTGGGCAACCAGATTCCTAAACATGGATGCACAGTTAGCTGGTGAAAAAAGACTGCTCCAGCTAAATGAGCTAGAGAGTTCAGACTCAATGCCTTTGAAAACGCAAAAATTTATAAGGAAAAGGCAAAGAAATGGCATGACAAGAAGTTGTCAACCAGAGTCTTTGAGCCAGGACAAAAAGTTCTGCTATTCAACTCTAGGCTCAGATTGTTCCCAGGAAAGCTCGAATCCCGTTGGAGGGGTCCGTATGTGATTACAGGAGTATCACCATATGGATATGTTGAGCTTCAGGATATTGATTCTGACAAAAAGTTCATTGTTAATGGACAGAGAATCAAGCATTATCTTGAAGGCAATTTTGAGCAGGAATACTCAAAACTGAGACTTGAGTGATTCTCAGTGAAAGTCCAGCTAAAGACAGTAAAGAAGCGCTTGCTGGGAGGCAACCCAGTCATTAGGAGGTTATATGATTAGTTCCTACAGAGGCAAATATCAAAAATGAAGGAATTCACAGAGTTACAGAAGGATTCAGCTCAAAAAGCAGAGAAAATGAGCTTACTGGCGAAAAAACGCCAGTAAGGTGCATTTTGGGCGTTAAACGCCAGAATGGGTACCATTCTGGGCGTTTAACGCCAGGAATGGTGCCATTTTGGGCGTTAAACGCCAGAATGGGCACCATTCTGGGCGTTTAACGCCAGGTGTGCATCATCCTGGGCGTTTTGAAAAACGTCCAGTGATAAAGGCTTTCTGGCGTTTAACGCCAGCCAGGGCACCTGGCTGGGCGTTAAACGCCCAAAAGGGGTGCCATATGGGCGTTAAACGCCAAAATGGGTGCCATTTTGGGCGTTTAACGCCAGAAAGGTGGGGGGACCACATTTTTGTTTTCAACTCAAATTTTTTCAAACTTTCCGCTTTTTACCCATACTCTTCTACATAA
>NC_029776.3:54047371-54055863 GCF_000817695.3 Arachis duranensis | reverse complement strand
TGAGAGGATGGGAGGTAGCCATTGACAACGGTGAAACCCTGCATACAGCTTGCCATGGAAGGAGACTTGCGTGTTTGAAGAAGAAGACAGTAGGAAAGCAGAGATTCAGAAGATGGAGCATCTCCAAACCTCAACCTATTCTCCATTACTGCAAACCAAGTAATCATTTCATGTTCTTTTGCTTTTCACAATCAATCCTGATAATTTCTGATATCCTGACTAAGATTTACAAGATAACCATAGCTTGCTTCAAGCCGACAATCTCTGTGGGATCGACCCTTGCTCACGCAAGGTATTACTTGGACGACCCAGTACACTTGCTGGTTAGTTGTGCGGGATTGCAAAAGTGTGATTGCAATTTCGTGCACCAGAGAACAAAGCAGAAGACGACGATGAAAAAGAACAAAGGCTTAACCTAAAAAACTATCACAAATACAAATCCAAAATATAAACTACCTTATTTGGCATAACCAACAAGGAGTCTCCCTCACGAACAGTACCATATTCCACTTTTCCCATAACAACAGTTCCCATGTCTTTGAATTTGTCAATTATAGGCATCCTGTGCCAATAAGAAATTCTCCTTTATTAGAACAAACTAAGTAAAATTATTATATTTGACATTTGAGAGAGAAAGTGAAGCAATACAACACAATGTTAGGCCACAGATTACCTAAAGGGGCATTTGTGGTCTCGCTCAGGAACTTCAACATCGTCAAGTGCTTCAAATAATCATGGGCCATTCCACCATGGGCAGATTTTTTTAACCACTCTTGTCTTCATATTTGTACCGACCAAACTAGATATTGGTAGAAAAATGACATCTAGTAAAAGATACAGACTTAGTAGAGGAATTTCACTTATGCCACCATCAAACAAGATAAAATGAGAAAATACATAGGAAATTGTTTAAAAATACATAGCACTTCCACTTTCATATATGAAACTTCCCCAAACCTACTCCAAACAAATGGTGACTTACCAACGAGCAATACCAAATACAATGGCACCAATAACAAAGAAACCAAATAACCAAGCAAACTACGAGCATTCTAAATTGGCTGAGTACATGACATAGTAGTTACAAAGTTTTGGATAGCACAGGCAGTGAGGTAATGAGGAGAAATTAAAGAATAATGCAACATTTTTGCAAACAAGATAACATTTTCTTGAAAACAAACAAAAAATAGAACATAATAGAAAGAAAGCAAAAAGCCAAAACACTTTGCTCATACATTCATATGCTTCACAAAATTAAGAAGCAAATAAGGTAAGTTGAAAGAAGATACCAAGTCCGTTAGCAGAGAAACTGCGGAGACCAGAGGCACAACTCCGAGACCATGGCGACGCAAATGGCAGCAACTTTACAAAGCATGGAGAGCAACTGGCGCCACGAAGATGAACTGCTGGAGAATTGGAGAGGCGGCATCGTCGTTGGACCCGTGGAGGTGCTACCGGAGGCGGGTCAGAATCCGGGATTCATTCACGGGAGAAGAAAAGAGAGAGGGTAGAGGAGAGGAGAAAGGGGGTTAGGGTTTCATGCTGAGTAAAATGACATTTGATTTGGGGGTAGGATTGTTAGTAAAAATTGAGGGTATTTTCATAATTTTCAATATTTAGTCTCTAGTTTTATTTTAAGCCAAACAGGATACTGAGACATAACTCAGTCTTGTACATTTTCACACCAAACATAATACTAGTACTTATTTTTATTTCTGTCTCTTGGTCTCTGTCTCTCTGTCTCTGTCTCTTGGTCTCTGTCTCGCAAACAAACGCTACCTAAGTGTTTTCAAGCTTTATAGGGCCGAAATGACTTAGAGGATGTAGAGGAAGCTTGCATAAATGGAAGGAGCACAAGAATTAAAGGAGATAGCGAGCGAGGAGCGACACGTGCGCGTGAATTGGAGTTCGCGCGGTGACGCGTGCACGTGCCTGACGCGTACGCGTGACACGCGAGGATGACCACTGACGCGTACGCGTGACTGACGCGTACGCGTGACTGACGCGTACGCGTGACATGTGCTACCTGCAGAAATTGCAGAAAATGCTAGGGGCGATTTTGGGCCGAGTTTGGACCCAGTTTTAGGCCCAGAAACACATACTAAACCCAGGGGACAGGCAGAGACTCAACACACATTCTCATTCGCATAGTTTTTAGTTTTAGATTGGAATCTTAGAGAGAAATTCCTACTTTCTCTAGGTTTTCCTCACATTCATAGATCTCTAGTTTTGATGCTTTTGCTTTGGATATTGAGAAGAGTTACTACTTCCATTGAGTTTCCATTATTCTAGTTTGTTTCCTTATTCCTTACTCTTTTATTGCCCATTAACCCTGTTCAAATACGTATGTTTATGATTTTGGGATTTATTAATACAAAGTACTATTTTTACCTTTAATTAATTTTCAATTATAATTTTATTTAGCTTATCATGTCTTCTTTTTATTCCCTTCATATGCTTGTGAACGTTGTATTCATTTCAATAGAGTAGACTCCCAACTTGACTTGGGAGTTGATTAATAGGAGACCCTTGAGTTAGAATACTCAAGAATTAATTGGTAATTGGAAGTTATTGGCTAGCTCTCTAGTCACTAACGCTAATCCTTCCCAAGGGAGAGGATTAGGACTTGTGAATAGAAGTTGGCTCAATTACTTGATTTTTCTTTATTCGGTATAGGTTAACTAAGTAAAAACAACAACCCATTATTAATTAATCGTGAGAAAATCCAACAAGGATAGAACTTCCAATTAATCTTCTTCCAGTCAAGGCTTTTTATCATAATTAATTAAATCTATCGTTCATATTCCCCAACTTCAAATTTCTCAGAAACCTCCTGATCAATAAATAGCACTCTCTTAGCAACTCGTTGGGAGACGACCTGGGATTCATACTCCTAGTATTTTATTCTTAAATTGTGACAAACCCCTTTTTAAATTGATACGCGAAATCTTCATCAGTTAAGAGCTATACTCACAACGTCAGTTCATTATAACTTCTTAATCGACAATCTTTCGCACGTCAGAGGACAACACCTCCTTCTCTTCCTCGCATCGCGTCTGTCTCGCTCAACACCTCTGCAAAGCGAAGCTCTCTCTCTTATGTGATAATGACGGTGACGGTGGCAAGGGTACCAACTGGCACCATCTCCCTCTTCTCCTATTCCCTCTGCTTCCCGTTCTCCCTCGATCCCTTTTTCTCTGTTTCTCTGATTCTCTCAAGAACTCCCTTTCCTTCCTTGTGTTTTATTTTAGAAGTTATATGATGAACGTATTGAAGAAGAAAGAATAAACCCCGGATTACGTGTGTGTGGATAAGTAAGAGGGGAATGTATGCGTGTGTGTGTGAATAATTGGTCAGGAAATATAAGTATTACATAATAATGGTACGTATAAAATAAGAAACATAGGATTAGGGTTAAAGTAAAATATATTTGAGTAACTCAGAAATTTTACAAAATATTTGAGATAAAATAACAATTTATGATTCGAACATAATATTGTAAAAATTGCTTTGAAAACACATAAAATTTTATTTATTAATTTATCAATGAATTCAATTAATTATTTTTAATTTAAATTATAAAATAAATATATTAATCACATTTTATAAAATATAGTTTAAACCCAAAATATTAATTATCCAATTTAAATGATATATTTTTTCATTATTTTTCTCTTACCATAACTCAAATCTTAATTTATACGAAATAAGTAATTGTAATAAAATTTTTTCTTGAATATTAATTGACTTAAACTTAAAGTATTTATAAAAATAAATTTAATCATTGCGAATAAATTAATCTTTAAGAGCTTAAATTTATAAAATAAATCATAATTTATTTATAATAGAAATTACTTAAATTAAATTATATAATTCTTTCATCACTGAATTTTAATTTCAAATTATATAAAATAACCAATTATAAAAATCACACAAAAAATATTAATTAACTTTTATAAGAGGAGTTACTTAAAAATTAGATTGCACAAGTGTTTTTTATTTCTGAATTACTGAAATTATATAAAATATTCAATTACAATAAAATTACATAAGAATTATAATTGATTTAAAATTAATTTTCCTTTTAATCAATTCAATTACTTTTATTAAAATAGTTTCTAATAATAAACAAACTAAATTAATAAAATAAATCAAAATTTTATTCATAACAGGATTTTCAAAAATTCGGGATGTTACATTCTACCCACCTTATTAAAATTTTTGTACTCAAAAATTGATATAAGATGGAAGAAAAATTTATATTCACATTTTCTTTCAAATATTTTAAAGAAACCAAGAAAATCATATCACATGAATATAGAAGAAAATAAAAAAGAAAATATATAAGGTGAGGCAAAAGTTGATAAAATAACTTGACGCAAACTAAGTTTTAAAATCCAAAATAAAATAGACACAATGTTTGATTAGAATTATCGATGAAGCGTGATTACCCTGTCTCGTTGTCTCTAAATTCCATGTTTCCTTGTAACCTCGTATACCTACCAGTTTCACTTTCTGTGTGTACAAATCACATTCCTAGGACCTAACAAGCAACAATAATTGAATAATTGACTTAGTTAGACAAGTACAAAGGAGTCTTTTGGGTTCAAATACATTAAACAGTACTTAGAGAAATTAAGAAAGAAAATAGTAAATGAGTTGTGCGGATTATATGGGAAAACAGTTAAGGTTTTAGAGATATTTATTTTTTCGGATTAACAATTCTTATTAACCACTATGATTATACAAGGATATTAATTCATAACAGCTTTAAATGATTAGATTCTAATTCTTTGGTAATTTATTCCTCCTCTAACTCAATTAACCACCAATTCCTTGGTCACTTAATTTAATTAGAGGATTTAAGTTCAAACCCTAGTTTATAGCCACACAAAATCCTAAAGATCCAAAAACGATATGATTATATGTCACATATCACATTAAATTCAGATAATTAGAGAGTTATGAGAATTCAATTTCAACCTGTTATTCAGGTGAGATAACTTTTTCAAGATTCAACAAGAATTCAACTTAGAAAAGAGTTATTTTCCAATACACTCTAATTCGTAGGATGCAGAACGAAATAGATTCTTGAATATAAATCAATGTATTAATCAGAAGTAGAAAATAATATTTATTAATCCATTCAAATAAATATAGCTCCTAACCTTAAAATGGAGGTTTAGTTGCTCATGGTATAGAAACCTTAGAAGAGAAAAGTGTAGAGTGAGGAGGAGGAGAAGAGAAGAGCTAAGTCAAAATCTTTTCTTCTTTTATATCTAATCCTAAAAAATTTAAAATATAATTTCTATAACTTAAAAATACCTTTTCTTAATTCAAAAACTAATTTTAAAAACTAAATTAAATCAAAAGATTTAGTTAAGATCACATGGAAACCCTTCAAAATCAGCATTCTGGCGCCAAACTTGAGCCAGGTGATGATTGGCGCTACGTTCACGCAAAAGCACGCACGCATTCCCAAGCTTCTAGCGCCAAACACCGGGATGTGGCATTTGGCGCCACCATGGCTGCATCAAATCAGTGCTTTATGAGTTCCTGGCACTGATAAATCCACGTTTCATGGTATTTATTTACTTTAATTGAGTGGACTTTACTAACTTTTCCTACATTTATTCACTAAAGTAGCATGGTTTTTTGAATTTCTCATAATTTGTGCTTAAAAGTAAAAACATGCTTTTTAGGCCCTAAAATTGCTAAATTTTATTCACTTTATCCCATTCGATGCCTTGCGATATTTGTTGAGTGATTTTAGGCTTACAAGCCAAATACGGATTGAAGAAGTGAGAAAAAAGCATGCAAAAATGGAGAAGTCATGAAGAAATAGAGTTTGGAGCTTTTCAGGGTTGTGTGTACACACAGTGATGCAAGCGTACGCACGTTTGGAAGTTCGTGCAATCATGCTTACGCATGGTCAGGCGTGCATACGCACGAGACTATATTCATCCAGTGTGCATATGCACACACCTGTGTGTTCGCACAAGTCCTGACACGTCACTTCATTAAATGCAAAAGATGGGCAGCATATTCTGGCCTTTCAAAGCTCAATCCAACTCATTTCTGAAGCTATTTCAAGCCTAATTTAAGAAGGATCAAGGAGAGAGCAATTAGGTTTAGTTTAGAAACATATTTTAGGTCATTTGCTATAGCATTAGGGTAGATGAGATTAAATTCCTCTTAGATTTAGGTTTTAATTATTGTCTTGATTTAGTTTTCCTTGCAATTTCTTGTTGCTACATCTTTACTCTTTTAGTTTTACTTGTTATTTCTTGTATTTGGTTACTTTAATGTTATTGAACTCTTGTTGATTTTCATTTTCTTTAATGCAATTGATGCCATTTTATGTTCTTATTGTTTAATGAGTTGTTATTGTTTCGTTCTTACATTTGGTAGTTTTAGATTTTATTATCATTGTAATTTTACCATGCTTTTCTTTTATGCCTTCCAAGTATTTGATAAAATGCTTGGTTGGGTTTTAGAGTAGATTTTAGCACTCTTGACTTGAGATTGAGGGATTAGGTGCCTTGATGTCATTGATGTCTAGTATAATTGATAATTTAGGGTTGTTAGTTGGTTTTAGGATCAATTATGTCCACTTGACTTCACCCTCCGATGTTAGAGGATAATTAAGTGGAATTGATGTAAACTCCGTAAAATTAGTGAATAATTAACCAATAAATTAATTATTAATTCAAGAAATTAGAAATATAATTTTTATAGTTTTAGGAGATAGAGCTAATTAAAATAAGAATTTTGACACTAATTTTAAAGAATTTGGCCCAAAATTGGGCCAAACAGGCCAAATCGGACAAACCAGACCCGTATTGGGCCCAAGCCCAACCCAACTTTACTTAATCAAATGGGCTCAGCTCATTCTTCCTCACAATAGGAGTTATACACTGACTAGAGCTACAAAAGAAAAGAGCTAACCCAGAGCAACAAAAGAGGCCGGGCCGGGTCCCTCTCTCTCGATGGGGTGCCTTTCACTCTGCTTTGTGAACACTTTATCGAAGGTAGGATTTCAGGTTTTTTGCCAAGCTATGAATCGAAGAGATCAATCAATTTTTTATTTGATGTTCCATCGGCAAACACGACGAAAAAGGTAGCCGAACCAAAGTGCTAGCGTACAAGAAGGAGCTTTCGGCAGTGGTAGAAATACAAAAATGTTTCATCATCGAGATTCTTTCTGAACTCCCCTATGACCGAGAAGCTTTTTCCTACCGTGTATGGTGTAACGGCATCTCGTGCCAAGAAAAAAGAAGGGGGGAACCTGGCTCATAAACCGGGGGATCTGGGGGCCATGCTGTTCCACTCTGAAGCATACAAGAGGAGAGAAGAAAGATTCCCAAACCCTTAGCTTTGATTCAATCTTCCATAACTTTTCGCTCCGAATTTCGATTGCTGCACCGTTTGCAGTTACGCGTCTGCAGCGACGAGCTCTACAAAGCCCAGTGCCTAATTTGATAAGGAAGTCTCAGTTTTAATATTAGTTCTTTCTTCTCCAAATTTTCAAAATTTCAATGAATAGAGTGTTGAGATTTTGTTCATTGATATTATAGGATCCGATTAGCTTGAAGGAAACGCTTAATCTTGCTTCATTGGGATGATTTTTTGGTCAACTATTTATCTTAATCTGAACAGGTTTATAGATAAAAGATCAGTTTCACCTGAACCATAATTTTAATTATGTGGACTATTATATAAACACCTATATTTATCTTTTCAAAATTTAATTATTCAATTGATTTAACATATAATATAACAGATAGAAGATATCACACACTAGAATCTCTTAGCTTAGACACAATTCTATCAAAGTCTAATGTTCAAATTTAAATGTTCAGAGGCTCTTTTCGTCTCCACGTAAAGGCCACTGGTGCCAAATTGAAGAGCTTAATTGCAATCATTTCGTCTAGTGGTCCATAACATGTACAGAAAGGTCATCTGATCTTTAGTCCAAGTTAAAAAATTAATTCATATGTAGAGAATGGTTGTTTTACTAACACACGTGTATTTAATTAGAAATATATAATTTTTGAGGGATTCCTATAATACGTTGGTGAAAGAATCAAATTTTATAGTCTTAATCAATATCTCTTTTATAAGTTTAGACACTCACTAACTAATTTTCAAAATAAAAGTAAAAAAAAAAAAAACTTTTAGTCGAAAAACGTCAAATTTATTACTTTGAATTTTATTTAATGTATTCTATAATAAATAAATATTTAATAAATAAAATTTAGACTAATTTTTTTATTTTTCTAACATTATTACTTTCAAAAACAATTGACATCTACTTAATAGATGAAGAAGTTTGGACCATTAATCTGCTAATCTTTTTTGCACCACATAAAAAGTTTTTTCAAGCAATAAAGTTAGAAGGATGACATTGTATTATTTGTGTTTTTTCATGTATCATTAACATCTTATCTGTTTTTTCTTTCTAATAAATCAATAATAAATAGATTCTTGAA
>NC_029776.3:54033399-54047348 GCF_000817695.3 Arachis duranensis | reverse complement strand
AATTACCAAAAAAAAAAAAAAAGATTCTTGACTACAGCAACTCATGCCTGCATGCTAAGCAATCATTATCTATGGAGGTCTCTATTGCTTCGTTATGTGCTGATTCATCCTATTAATTGTACCTAGAATGATATCATTCACTTGGAAAGTGGGAAAGCTTAAAGGTTCAAAAATGTTTCACTTGAGAGGAATTGAACCCTTACTCTTTTACAAAGTTCCACATTATATTCCTTTATTTATAAAAAATATGGCATATTTTTTTTCTTTTCTATGGATATATATTAAGTTATTTGCAGGCTGTGTCAATATTTTATAAAACAGTGTCCACCTCATTTCAATATCAAGACTAAAATAAAATAAAAAGGATTTATGAGAAAATGTACTAGCTATAGATATAAACTAAAATCCTTGAAAAGGAGTGATTCAATATGGCTATCCCTCAAATGTGGCCTTAAGAGGGGGACGATTTGGCTTTTATACTCAATAAAAAAATCAATCATTTTTAGTTAATAATCAATTATTAAAGATAAACAAATTTATTTACTCATTGGTTTTTTTCAGAGAATCTTTTTATTTTTATTTTTTTATTTTTTTCTCTAACTCTCAATACTTTAAATGTCGTATTCGTCTATTCTAAATCCTAAATTTAAAATTTTATATCTTAAATCCTGAACTCCAAAATCTAAATTTTAAATTCTAAATTATTGACTAATTTTCAAATTAATTAGTTAAATTAATGGTGGTACCGTTAACTTTTTTCCATGACAATCAATAATTATATTCTAAAAAAACATTTTATAAAATAAAAGACATATAACAATCAATAATCTATTTTCTAAAACAATATTTTGTAAAAAAATAACAAATAAATTGTAATATTACCTAAATTAAATGTGATATGCACAACTCAGTCATGAATTATATTTATACTTGAATTAAACATTAGTTCAAGACATTTTGAGCTCATAAGAATATATAAAATTGCATGAAATGATTAATTATCTTCATGGACCGCCTTATTTAAAAGGTAGTTCTAGAATTGAATACAACATTGCCTTCATTCTTTGGTAATCATATTTCGGTGTTGATTTTTCTAGTTGAATGTTGCTTTTAGGATATTCCATGTATCCTTGAGGTTTTAAATGTTATATATATCAGTAGTGTCTATTTTCTTCTGTCTCGTATGGATATAAATAATCATCACATGATCAACATGAGCCTGTTTCACAGACTTTGCATCTAATTGCATAATAAAAAGTGGAAGTTACTGTGCCTTATATTTAGATTTATTTTCATTATTATTTTTTTTAAGTTATTGAATTAATATATCTAAATAAATGTATTAAGATATGTAAATTCAAAGACGTACACTTACCAATAGTACTGGACAATGCAATTGCAAAACGCCCTTCATGATGTTCCATGTTTTTTTAATTTGAAAGATGATTAAGATTTTCATACTCATAATGAAAAATTATTAAAAGACTTAACTTATTTTCTTAATTATTCTCCTAACTTTTAAATATAAAAATTTAAACTTTATACTTTCTTAATATTTTTAAAAATAATATATATTTAATTTTTTATTTATTTGACTATTAAGAGAATAATTAAGAAAATAAATTAACATTCTTAATATTTACTCAAATTAACCATTTCTTTCTATTTGTTGGTTGAATGCAATAATAGCCAACAATACATGAAACTCCACACATCCATAAATTTTCTTTTTCCCTTTTGCTTGTGGTTCTCAAAAAGAGAGAGGCAGGGGAGGGGATGATGGAAAGTGAAAAGCAAAAGCAGTTGAAAAGTCCATGATAAATGCATTTTCCTTGTCTAAATGGCTATGATCCGATCCATTGACACATACAATAAAACAAAAAGCTATACAACAATAAGCATGATCTTGATGAGCACACATGATATTGGAAAGAGGCACTTCCTAATAGGATATATCACATTTCACATCCTATCTTTCTTCCTATGAAACCAATGCATGCATATAATAATAAAATCATTAATTTTCAATAAGTTCTGATTATGCTACCATTATTCTGAACAAAAAACTCAGATGAATTATAAACAAGAATTTTTTAATACTAAGCCAAGATACATTATAATTGAAACAATTATTTTTTCCAAATCGAACAAAAGATAAGACATAATAATTAATATTCAGCTAAATGCACAAGAGTTGGGAAGCATGTGGTGGGTGTGAACGTTGTTGCATTGGTGGTTTTCCCTGCTTTGTCTCTGCTTGAAACCTTGCCACTTGATTTATGTTATCGAATTTGCGACTAAATTGGGAGTTGGGGCTCAGCTTCTCAGATGCCTTGACGGTTTCCGAGGCTACTCCAACTGCTTTTTGGCTCTTGCAGCCCAACAGCATGCCCGGACGCCGCTTATACACCTCTTTTCCAGCTTTCGGCTGTGGTCTAGCTGGACTCCTAAGGGTTGCAACAGACCTTTGATCTTCGCAATCAGACATGGCCGAGTACTCTAATGCGCTCGCCGTTACCACGCTCCATTCTATGCTAGCCTCACTCGGCGCATAACACGTTGTGACGGGGCTAGCACAGAAGGAAATAACTTCGCAAGAAGTTCTAATTGGTCTAACAAGGAAGGGATTATTTGCCTTCCCTGTGAGACTATCAATTTCAAATAAATCTGAACTTGCATCACTCTCACAATCATCATCGTTGTAGTTTCCATTTCCTTTTTTTGCTAAATCAGTTTCCTCTATTTTTGGAAGAACAACAGCATCAGCATCATCATCATCCCATGAAGAATGCATTACCAATCTTTTATCAAAGCTCAATGACTTGCTCGTGCAATGATTCAAGATTGGAGAACCAAACACTTCCAATGATTTTCTTGATTTCTCTGCTTTTTCCTGAAGTTGAATTTTCTTCAGTGCTAATAAACCGTTTTCTCTGTTCAACAACTTCTCTTTGTTGTTGTCCAGCGAGATTTCTGCTTCTGCATGAGGATTAGTTTCTTTAACCGAATCACGATGATGGTGATTATTAGTATCCAGAACTGGATTCAAGTTCTTTTTTGCGCTAGCAGCGTTGTTGCTAATATCAACAGAATCTTTATCAGAACAATAGCATTTGCATCCAAGGTTTGCAAGAAAACTAGCCTTATTTCTTTGTACCTTGTTGTTTTTGATTCTTGAAGATTCTTTCAAGGAACTCTGTAACAGTGCACTTTGGCTGTTCCAACTTGATTCAGAAGGAACGCTGCTCGGTGTTCCAAACTTGCTGCTGCTTCTGTTGTTGAACTTTCCAGTCTCCGTAGATTTTTGTTCATCTTTTTTCTGGTCGTAATAATGGTGATGATATTGGTTCTTTCTTCGTTGACTCATCAGAACCTCTCCTCCTTCTGCTCCGTTAAAGTACTTTTCGGCCTCGAAGACGCCGATTTCGCAGTCCTCTTCCTTCATTATTCCATGTTGAAGAAAAGGAAGAGGTTGTCCCTCCTTTCTGCTGTTGAAGTTTTGCCTTGACGAGTCAACAAAAGTCGGTTGTTGTTGTTCATTGGTGTTCAAGTAGGAAGAGATCGAAGCATTTCGGAGGTGGTGGTTGTTATTCTGATTAGAGTCGAAATTTTGCAAGTTATGCATGTTGCTGTTCGCAGTAGTGGATGCTATGATTACCATGTTTATGGAAATGGCTTAATTGGCTTATATTATATATATATATAGTAGAATTAAAAGAACAAAATAGTTTGAGGGAAAACAAGAATTGATATAGGTGTATGTTTCAATTACCAAGGTTCTTAGGAAAATTGTTATTATGAGAAGATAAAGGTAGAGACTAGTGAGGATTTGGAAAATGATGAAGCGATGATGAATATGGTTGCATATGGATATGTAGGAATGAATTAGGAGTGGGTGTTTATTAAGTGGAACAACGGAAATGTCAAAGTAGGTAGGGCCATGTGCTTCTTAGCCTAATTGACACTTCATCTGGGATTTTCACGGGGAATTTTCTTGAAACTCATCATCTTAGTCTATATGCTCTGTCATAGATTCCTTCCAAAACTAAACATGTTTAGAAAGTTGGCAAATTTCTCAAGCCAAGCTAAATTTATTGTAATCTTTTTCTATCTTTTATAGGTGAAATTATTATTATTATTATTATTGTTATTATTATTATTATTAAAAAATCACCCTTTTCAAAAAAGACTAGTATTATGTTTAGAATTTTATTATCTTGTGTTTTAAAAATATATGTTAAAAATTGTTCGGTAGGTCGGTTACCGGACGGTTCGGGTGGATACTTGAGGAGGTGGGAACGCTTCAATTGCGGTTGTACAGGGATCGGGTCTGCTGGGTAGCCGAGCCCTCGTTGTGGAAGGAAGGAGGGGGTGTCACCTGCAAAGACACTCCGACGCTCTAGTCAGCTAGTATGCAGGTGAGGAATGGGTTAGGTGGAATGTGTGACGGAGGTAGGACCCTCCCCTTATATATTGTGTCAGATGCGGGTCCCACAAGGGCAGGACCCTCTTTCTGTGAAACTTCCTCACACAGCTGTGGTGATCAGCTGTCCCGGACACGTGTTCGGGTCGGGTATGGGCGCGGCACCCGACCGTTTTGGTCGGGTGGTGAGTGGGTCGGGTCGGCCCAGGTTCCCTTTGGGCCAGGCCGTAACAGTGCCCCCGACGCGTCGGCAACAGCCGCGTGGGCTGTTGGGGGCTTGTTGTTTCTGACCTCATGCGTTGTCGCCAAGCCGGCCGTCCGTGGAGGGGACGCCTCTCTTGCGCGCGTGTCTGTTTGTTGCTGGGGCGATTGGTTATCGCTTCATTCTTCGCGTGGAGCATTAAATGCTCATAATGGGTTTTAAAACCCTTGGTGCAAAGACTAATATGCCCCTCGGCCTTCGCGCTCCTTTTGGTGGTGGTTTTAAAACTGTTTTGCATTACCTTTGGGATCCATTTGACGATTATCTCTCCGCTTCCGATTCTGCCAACCTCCATCTTCTTCTCCCTCCTTAGCTCCAGGGCGTTGTTGTTGCTTTTCTTTCGAATTTTTGCTATCAGTGCAGGTAATTTCTTTTGTCTTCTTATTATTCTTCTGCTTCTGCCATTACTTCTTTTTGTGCATGCCATATGTTTATCTTGCATGTTGGCTAATCTTAGGTCCTAAGTAGGTGTGTTAGGGGGGTTGCCATTCTAGAGTAACTTTGTTTGGGTTTTATCCTTTTTTTTAACCGTGTTTAGCCTTAGTTGTGGGATAGATTGAGGGTAGCTTCTGTATTCACTCCGAGCACCCGACCTCTTAGACTGACTGGATGGTCCCCTAGTGTAGGTATGGCTCGCACCGCCTCCCGGGCTTCCCCTTCTCCCGCGGCGTACGACCCCTACGCCTGGGTTGTTTCTGATGTAAGGGACTCCCCCAATCAAATGGGCGAGGAGGAGCTCACCGAGTTCCGTCAAAACGAGTATCTTTGCGGAGGAACCGACGAGGAGTCCAATTACGACGTCTTCATCCCGGCTCCCCACGAACGCTTGTACGAGCTCAACTTTCACGCTCTCCGAGTTGCTGATTGGATTTGGTTCTACAAATCCATGTTTACTCAAGTGGGGGTTCGTATTCCGTTTTTCGCTTTTCAAATGGTGCTTCTGGGCCGGGTTTCCGTGGCGCCGTCACAGCTGCATCCGAACAGTTGGGCTTCAATCCGCTGTTTCGAGATGGTTTGTGAATATCTCGAGCTGCCGGTGTCCGTAGATGTTTTTCTTTTCTTTTTCAACCTTACCAACCCTTCGAAGGAGGGGAAACATAAGAAGGGGTTCATGTCCTTCCGGTCTGCCCAAGGTCGGAGGATTTTTGGTTTATTTGAGGACTCCTATCACGGATTCAAAGATAAATATTTCAAGGTCCGTCCTGTCAAAGGTCGTCATCCTTTTTGGTTGTCGTTGGAAGGGGCACGCCTCATCCCGACCTATTGGAGCTTCGGGGCGGGGTCCAACGCCTTCGTTAAAGTGTCCTACAAGGGCATGTCTGCGGTGGATAGGAAGATTGCCGATGTGTTACTGGCAATCTTCGGGAGGAATCACGTGAATCCTCACCTCCTCATGGGTGACCGGGAAGCCGGTCGGAGCTATATTTGTGAGAAGTCTTTACTTGCTTTGTCTTTAATTTCTTGCTTTTCCCAATATTTTGTTGCGACTAAAGAATTTTCTTTTCTTGTTATAGTGGGAATGTCTGCCGAGATAACGGGACTCCCTAACTTGTTCCAAACCTTCTTATGCGCAAGTGATGACGAGGCGGGAAATGAGAAGTCGATTGCTCCCCCGGAGGACAAGAGCAAGGCCACTTCCGATCAAGGGGCTGTGGCCGATGAGACCGGTACCTCGGCTCAGGGTGCCTTGGCTCAAAGTGACAAGGAAGTGCGTGTTTCCCCCTTCCGCGAAGTGGTCGGTACTGGGGGTTCGACGTCTAACCCTGTGGCCGATGATGAGGTAGAGGAGGTGCCCAGCCTCAAGAGGAAGAGGAAGATGTCCAGCAGTCCCGATGGGGTTCTCACTGTGATGGAGAAAAATTTTGACGCCAGGAATTTTATAGATTCTCAGCTGATTCCCGGCACTGAAGAGCACTTTCATGAGTCATCTCTTGCCGGGCAAACGAGGTGGATGTATCGTACCCTCTTGCGCGGCGCAGTGATAGCTCAGAAGGCCGAGTTCGAGTTGTCCGGGATGGAATCTCTCCGCAGGAGGGTGGAGTCTGCTGGAAAGGCTAATAACGAGCTCAAACGCGAAGTTGAAACTCTCCGGGAGCAGCTGACCCAATCTAATGAGAAGCTTGACGCTGCCGAGAAGAAAGCCTCTGCTGCCGAGAAGAAAGCCTCTACTGCTGAGAAGAAGGCCTCTACTGCTGAGCGGGTGGCCGCGTTGGAGAAGGAAAAGCAAGCTGTCGAAGCTGAGCTCGCAGCGTTGAAAACAAAGTATAAAGACGTCGTCAAGCAGGGGAAGGGCGCGATCCTGGCAATCGAGGAGGCCCTTAAAGCTCAAGTCAAAATTGTTGCTCCTGATTTTGACACGTCGGCAATTGGAGTCTTCAAGGTGATCAAGGACGGCAAGATTGTTGACGTTCCTCAAAAATGATTCCTCTTGTTCTGTATGAAACTTTTGGTTGTTTTGTTTTGGCCTTTGGGAACAGTTGTTTTATTGGGTTGTTTGCCCGTGTTGTCATAATTAATACTTTTTTTATTCGTCTGGTTGTGTTGTCGTTCATATTCACCGTTATTGGTTTGCAGTTGCCATTCATTTTACCGTATTGATGGTATTCTGGCTAGGCCGGTTGAGCCAGGTCGTGGCTTTTTAGTGTAGCCGTTTGCTATTGTGGTAATTGATAGGCTTCCGGGGTGATCAGTCCCGGGGCCGCGCATCGTTGTCGAGTATTGGGGGATTCGCTTGCGTAGTGGGTTGTCCGGAAAGGGCGAAGAAAACAAAAGAAACAAAATTTTGCACAAGTATATCTTATTCGGTAATTGCATAAAAGGCCCATAGACCATAACAAAATTTCCATGAATTAAATACTTAGCTCGATTGGTCGGCATGTCGCCTCTTGTGCTAGGAGTAAAATCTTCTCAAGTTGCTCGCGTTCCACGTTCTTGGGACTTCTTTGCCATCGAGCCTTTCTAACTTGAAAGCGCCTTTACCCATCACTTCTTTGACTCTATAGGGACCTTCCCAGTTTACCGCAAGCTTGCCCGCTCCCGGGGTCGGTAAGCCGATGTCGTTACGCCTTAGGACGAGATCGTTTGGTTCAAACTCTCTTTTGAGCACTTTGGTGTTGTAGCGTAGGGCCATTCTTTGCTTCAGCGCTGCTTCTGTCAAGTGGGCCATTTCTCTGGTTTCATCTATCAGGTCCTTCTCCACGGCTTCCCCTACTCCTTTCAGAAGTAATCGCGGGCTCGGTTTCCCGATCTCTACGGGTATTACCGCATCTAACCCGTATGTTAGTCGGAAAGGGGTCTCCTTGGTGGAAGACTGTTCGGTTGTTCGGTAAGACTAGAGGACCGAGGCAAGCTCGTCGGCCCAAGCACCTTTTTTATTATCCAGTCGCTTCTTAAGCCCTAGCAGGATAATCTTGTTTGCGGACTCCACCTGTCCGTTTGTTTGGGGGTGTTCTACCGAGGAGAACTTCTGTCTTATACCCAGGCCGGTGAGGAACTCCGTGAACTTCTTGTCGGTAAACTATGTGCCGTTGTCCGAGATAACGACCTCCGGGATCCCGAACCGCGTTATCACCTGCCTCCACATGAATTTCCTGCAATTGGACGAGGATATGCTGGCCAGCGGCTCGGCCTCTATCCATTTGGTGTAGTAGTCAATGGCGACTATGAGGTACTTGACTTGTCCAGGACCAACCGGGAAGGGCCCCAAGAGATCGACCCCCCATTGCGAGAATGGTCGGGAAGATGTTAACAGGCTTAGCTCGGAGGCCGGTGCCCTATGGAAATTGGCATTCTCTTGACACTTGGTGCATTTTCTGACGAATTCTTTAGAGTCTGCCATCATTGATGGCCAATAGTACCCAGCTCGGATTAACTTTCTTACTAAGGCTTTGCCCCCTATGTGATGTCCGCAGCAACCTTCATGGACTTCCCTAAGGACGTAGTTCGTCTGGTCGGGGTGTAGGCATTTCAGTAGGGGCTGGTTGAGTCCTTTCTTGAATAGCTGTCCCTGAATAATCGCGTACTTGGCCGCTTCCCTTCTCAGTTTCGTTGCATCCTTTTCGTCGTCGGGAAGTTTGCCATTTTCTAAGAAGCTGGTGATGGGGTCCAGCCATGAGGGGCCTAGCCTTGATAGGTGCAGAGTGATCGCCGGCTCCCTCGTCATTCCTTGGATGAGAGACCGGTTACCTTCTCCCGGTTTGGTGCTGGCCAGTTTTGATAGGAGATCTGCCCGTGTGTTCCTTTCTCTGGGCACGTGGTGGATTGTGACCTCCTCAAACTTTTGGCTCAGATCCTTGACTTTTTCCAAGTACTTTTGTAATAATGAGTCTCTGGCTTGATAGCTCCCGTTTACTTGGGAGGTGACGACTTGTGAATCGCTGCATATTTCCAACCTCGTTGCTCCAACTTCCGTTGCTAGGGCTAAGCCCCCTATGAGGGCTTCGTATTCTGCCTGGTTGTTCGAGACGGGAAATTTGAACCTGATCGACTGCTCGTATACGACTCCAGCTGGGCTTTCCAGAATGATCCCGGCGCCCCCGGAGGTCTGGTGGGAGGCTCCGTCCACGTGGAGCTTCCAGCGTTCGCCCGTTTCTGCGGTTGGATCTCCCATTACTTCTACTAGAAAATCTGCCATCGCTTGCGCCTTGATTGCTTGCCGGGGTTCGTACCGTATGTCATACTGGAAAAGTTCGATGGACCAAGTCATCATCCTTCTCACCAAATCGGGTTTTTGGAGCACTTGTCGGATCCCTTGGTCCGTTCTTACGACGATCTGATGACCTTGGAAGTATTGTTTTAACCTCCGTGAAGAGGTCAAGAGTGCCAGAGCTAGCTTTTCCAGTTTGCTGTACCTTAGTTCTGCCCCTTGTAGGGCTCTGCTCATGAAATAGATTGGTTGTTGAGTCCTCCCTTCTTCTCGTCCTAGAACCGCGGCCAGGGCTTCTCCTGTTATGGCGAGGTATAGGTATAGTGGCTCCCCGGCCTTTGGCTTTCCGAGCACAGGGGGTGCCGCTAGGATTTCCTTGAAGTGTCTAACGGCTTCCTCGCACGCGGGCGTCCACTCGAATGCTATCCCTTTCTTCATGAGGTTAAAGAAAGGCAGGGCTTTTGTTGCCGAAGCTCTGAGAAAACAGGATAACGAGGTCAGTCGCCCTGCCAATCTCTGGACGTCCTTAATATAACTCGGGCTCTTTATCTGGAGTATTGCTTGGCATTTCTCCGGGTTAGCTTCTACTCCTCTTTGGGTTATCATGAATCCTAGGAACTTTCCAGCTTCTATAGCGAAGGCGCATTTGAGGGGATTGAGTCTCATGCCGTGTTGTAGGAGAGACGCGAACACATTTGCCAAGTCATTCAGGAGGTCATCAGGTCGCGTTGTTTTTGCGAGGATGTCGTCTACATAGACTTCCACTGTCTTGCCTATGAGGTTGTGGAATATCTTGTTCATCAGCCTTTGGTATGTCGTCCCTGCGTTTTTTAGGCCGAATGGCATCACCTTATAACAGACGGTTCCTCCCGGCGTTATAAACGCTGTCTTGTCCTCGTCGGGACGGTGCATCGGTATCTGATTGTAGCCGGAGTAGGCATCCATAAAGCTCAGATAACGGTAGCCCGCCGCAGCGTCGACGAGTGCGTCTATGTTAGGGAGGGGAAAACAATCTTTTGGGCATGCCTTGTTAAGCTCGGAGTAGTCTACGCACATTTTTCGTTTGCCGTTGTGCTTCTTTACTAGAACTACATTCGAAAGCCATGTCGAGTAGTCTAGTTCTCGTATGAAACTCGCTTCTAGGAGGCTGGCCGTCTGCCTGGCCACCTCCTCTACCCTCTCCCGTGACATCTTTCTTCTCCGTTGGGCTACCGGGCACGCTTCCGACTTGACGGCCAGGTGGTGTGACATAATTTCGGGATCTATGCCCGGCATGTCGGCTGGCGTCCAGGCAAACAAATCCCCATTGGCCCTGATCATTTCTACCAAGGGCTCCTTCAATTCATGTGGGAGATTCCTGTTGACGAATGTGAATTTTTTCTCCGTGTCGCCGACCCTGAACTTTTCCAGGTCCCCCTCAGGTTCCGGTCTGGGTTTGTCGTCTACCCTGGCGTCTAGGTCAGCTAGGAACACCCCCGAAGCTTCCTTAGATTTCTTCCTTAAGGACAGACTGGCATTGTCGCCAGCGACTGCCATTTCTAGATCTCCCCTTATGGACCCTATGGACCCGTCGTCGGTAACAAACTTCATGACTAGGAGCTTTGTATTGATTATTGCTTCAACATCATTAATCGTCTTCCTCCCCAAGATGATGTTGTAGGCTGTGGGATCTCGGAGAACTACGAACTCAGCCATTGCCGATCTTCGGCCCTGTGCCTGTCCCACGGAGATCGGCAGGGATATCACTCCGTCCGGCTTGATGAAGTGGTCGCCTAATCTGATGATCCTGTGCTGGTGCGATGATAGGTCGGTGTCCCTTAATCCTAGAGCGTCGAACACATTGCGGAACATAATGTTCGAGTCTGCCCCCGTGTCGACAAGGATTCGTTTGACGAGGCCGGTTCCCACCCTGGCCGTGATGACCATAGGTGGGTTTTCGGGGGCCTCGTCGAACCATTGGTCTTCTGGGCCGAAGGAGATGGATGGGGGCTTCTTGGAGCTTCGCATCGGGGCGGAGGAGACCGTCAGAATTTTGGCGTCTTTCTTGTGGGTTGACCTAGACCTCGGCGCGGTGTTTTTGGCGGTTACTACGTTTATTACGGTAAGGCCGTGGTCTTTGTCTTCTGACTCTTGTCGCCACTTTGCCGTCTGGGTCTTGGCCTCCTCGCTGTCTTGATCGCGTTGCTGTCTCCTCGGCTCCCTTATGAGATGGGAAAATTCTGATAGTTTGCCATCTCTTAGTGCTTGCTCTAGTGCATCCCTCAAGTCAAAGCAGTCTTGCGTTTGGTGCCCATAGCCCTTGTGGTAGTCACAGTAGAGGCTCTTGTTTCCCCCCGTACGGTCCTTGAGTGGTCGGGGCTTCGACAAGATCCCTTTCTCGGCTATTTGCTGGTAAACTTCCACGATGGGGAGAGTGAGTGGAGTGTAGTTGGTGAACTTCCCGATCCGGGAAAACGGTCTGGGTTTCTTGCTCGGCCCTCCCTCTTTGGCTTGTTCTTTCTGTCTCTATCCATTACCCTGTTGCCTAGGTTGATTGTAGTCGGAGTGCCGTTTATTGGCAGCCACGACCTGGCTGACTTCCTCATCATTTATGTATTCCTTAGCTACCGTTTGAATCTCGTGCATCGTCCAGATCGGTTTCGTGGTAAGGTGTTTTCAAAAGTCCTCGTTCAAGAGGTCGTTCGTCAGACAAAGGCTGGCCACCGAGTCGGTTAGGCCGTCAATTTCCAAGCATTCGTCGTTAAAGCGATCCAGGTATTTTCTGGTTGGCTCCCCAGGTCTTTGGGTTATCCCGAGCAGGTTGATTGGGTGTTTTGCCTTTGCTATTCGTGTTGTGAACTGAGCCAAGAAGGCACGACTGATGTCCGAAAATCCATAGATGGATCCCTGCGGGAGGCCGTTAAACCATCGGATCGCAGGTCCGGCTAGGGTGACTGGGAAGGCCCGGCACCTCACCTCGTCTCCTACTCCCTCTAGATTCATTCTAGCCTCGAAGTCCGTGAGGTGTTCCAGAGGGTCTTGGGTTCCATCGTACCTCATGTCTGTTGGTTTGTCGAAGTGCTTCGGCAACCAGACCTTAAGGATGGACCGATGGAACGGGGTGGCACCCATTATCACGGGTTGCCGTGTCCTCACAGGCCTCCCTTCTCTGTCTTCGCGATCTCGTCCCGTGTGGCGCGTTTCCTTGCCTCGGGAGTAGATGACTGTGTCGTTTTGCCTTCTCGGGATGGGTGACTCTTCTCGGGTGCTCTCCGCTTCCGTTCTGGAGGCGGAGGCGTGTCGGGAGCGACTCCGGTGGGAACCTCCCTCCCGGCTTTCAGGGGATGGGGAGTAACTAGGATCGGTGGTTCGTCGATCATGCTCTTGATCGGCTAGCTGTCGCTCTAGGTTTTGGACCCTGTGGCGTAGCTCTTGCAATATTCTGGCGCTGTCACCGCCAGTTCCTCCGAAGGGCCGCGTCTCTCGCGTCCTTGTACGTGGTTCGGTGCGCTGTCGGGGGGACCTGCGTCGCCCTCTCGGAGAGGCGACGGAGGCTGCCCCCTCTGCGCCGGTTGCTCGGCCTTGGTCTCCAAAGCCCGGCACGACTTCCATTTAGGCGTTTCCCCACAGACGGCGCCAATGTTCGGTAGGTCGGTTACCGGACGGTTCGGGTGGATACTTGAGGAGGTGGGAACGCTTCAATCGCGGTTGTACAGGGATCGGGTCTGCCGGGTAGCCGAGCCCTCGTTGTGGAAGGAAGGAGGGGGTGTCACCTGCAAAGACACTTCGACACTCTAGTCAGCTAGTATGCAGGTGAGGAATGGGTTAGGTGGAATGTGTGACGTACCTTGGGGGGTAGGACCCTCCCCTTATATATTGTGTTAGATGCGGGTCCCACAAGGGCAGGACCCTCTTTCTGCGAAACTTCCTCACACAGCTGTGGTGATCAGCTGTCTCGGACACGTGTTCGGGTCGGGTATGGGCGCAGCACCCGACCGTTTTGGTCGGGTGGTCAGTGGGTCGGGTCGGCCCAGGTTCCCTTTGGGCCAGGCCGTAACAAAAATACTATAAAAAATATTTTATTAAAAATTATTAAAATTCTAACTTTTTTTTATTTTTTCGATACATTAAATATATTAAAAAATTTAAAATATTTATTATTATATTTTAAAAATGTGTTCTTAAAACACAAGTTAAATAAAACCTCATATTTATATAGACTTTCGGTGTCATATGTATTACAAAATACGAAGTCATCGTATATATTATTATCACTTGAGATAAAAAGGTTTTATTAAAATCTTAACTAAAGTCAATATACGATATCCTAACGAAATTAGTTAAAAATTATTTTTAAAAAAGTGTGTGAATCAAATAAGAGTAAATGTTAAAAAAATAAATAATTCTAATAAAAAAAGAAATTTGAAATTTAATAGACGTTTTAAATTTTGAAGACAATTAAAATTTTAGACAAATATTAAAGATATTTTTTAAATTTTTTATAAAAATAAAAATTGGATTGAATTTCGTAAACATTTATCAGTTTAATTTTTCCAAAATATTTATATGCCTAAATTAACAGATGGACATATCCTCACATTCGAGGGACCCTTCTGATTTGTCTCCGTTCAGGAGCGAGG
>NC_029776.3:54031272-54033323 GCF_000817695.3 Arachis duranensis | reverse complement strand
ATATATATATATATATATAAGTATTTTGCTTTTTCCTTATCAATTGTTACCTAGACTACAACTAGACCCAAAATAAATAAAAACCAATCATTATATAAAAATTTTACTGACACCAATTCGACAACGCCGATATCAGCCTTATTTATCCGAATCAATAACTAACTTTTATAATCTCTTCTTTTAGAATGAAAATTTATTGAGATGAGAAAATGTTTTTATTTCTAAAATCAGAAGCATATGAAGTTGGCTCAAGCATTGTTTCTAATTGCTTCTTTCTAAGCATTGATTTCAGCCTTCAATTTTAATATAGAAGACAAAGAATAACATAATAATGTTACTCTATTTTCGTTAATAGGCAGAAATGGACTATGTTGCGTCTGGGATGAGAAGCTCATACTACTGAAAAATGGTTCAAGGAAGAACTTGGTAACCATGTAAGAACCACTATAAGAAAAATATCCATTTAGTCACACTTTTTTAAGCTACATTTGAAAAGTGTAGTCTATTCTATTAATAGGCTACGTTTTTCTCCGTATTACCTTTTTATAAGAGAAAATAATACACAATTGTGGCATCATTTAAAAAGTGTAGCCTTATGTATTTTAAAAATCACTTATAAAGCGTAGTCGTAGGTTGATATCTATAAGTTCACTTTTCGTATCAAAGGGGACGCTTTTAGAGAGTAGCCTATTTATTAAGTTTTGGGTGCGTTTTAAAAGTGATGCTTAATGTGTCTAGAGCAAAAGATTTGACACTTGGTGAATTTTTTTCCTCCTCTTAACTTTTTCCCGGTGTAAAGCACACACACTCTGTAAGCTCACACTTAGTGAAAATTTTTCCTCCGAGGCAAGAATAGAAAGCAAAGCTACGAGAGCGCCGCAATCAGTGTTGTTTCAAATACGTCAAGGAGCTACTCACAGGTAACCACAGACCTGAGAAAGACCCAGACACCCCGGACTCCACCTCTTTCACCAGCATAAGGAGTCATGACGGTCCCGATGGTGGAGATACTGCTACCAGCCCTCCCTTATTCCTGACAGATGGCACCAAAGACGGTGCAAAGCTTTAAGTGTGGGGAGGTCGGTCAGTACCTGACTTCCGGAGGTAATTTCTCTTCCTTAACACCAACAAAATAGGATATTTTGTTAGTTTTTCTTTTGTAGAATAGGATAGATTGCATAGTAATAGGTTAATTGCATGCATGTTCTACTTGATTGAAAAGATAATAAGTTTCTTCTAAGACCCTATTTCTTGAAAAAAATTTTCACTAATTTAAATCAAAACTTTTATGTTAAATTTGCTTGAGGTTGTATTTGGAACATAGTTTAAAAAGCCAAGAACACACTGATGACATGTCATCATATACCTATTTTCTATGCTTTTTCATACAAGAAATTGATGATTTGTGCTTAAATATTGAATGCTTTTGTACTTAAATGATATATTTTCTTGATATTTTAATTTTATAAATCTTGTAAAAAATAAGAAGAAAAAGAAGCAAAGAAACACAAAAAAAGGAGAAAAAAAGAGCTTTGGGGTACACTTTGAAGTTGGGGTACACTTTGGAGCCTTAGGCCACGCTTTTAAAAGCGTGGCCCATGACCAAATCAAAGAAGGAAGCAGCCAGCACGCACACTGCCCTGCTCTTGCCAAGGGCAGGGCAGAATCGTGATGCAAAGTGAGGTTGGAAGCAAGAATTTCGCTAAGGTAAAATCTGGGGGCTCACAGCATGACCATGCCTCCTTCAAAGGGCTATAACTTGAGCTACAGACGTCCAATTGATGTGCTTCCAGTTGCGTTGGAAAGCTGACATTCAGAGCTTTCCAACGATATATAGCAATCCATATTTGACATAAAATTCAGGCAGGAACGAAAGGCATCTTTAAGGGCCATGAGGAAGCAAGAAACTAGGCCTTACTTTGGTCCCAAGAAAGCCAAGGAAAAATGGGTAGCGTGTGCATCGGCCAAGTCTCGAACACGGGACTTCAATTTAGAAACACTGCCCTGCCCTCCGCGAGGGCAGGGCAGCATTTTGTTGTGGCACGGCCAGC
>NC_029776.3:54029095-54030234 GCF_000817695.3 Arachis duranensis | reverse complement strand
TACTTGATGCGACCCGGTATACTTGCCGGTTGGATTTGTGTGTTGGAAATTTATTTTTCCACAAAAACACCATCAAGTTTTTGGCGCCGTTGCCGGGGATTGATTTAGATCAACAATGATTAAGTGGGTGAGAAGTCTAGATCAAGCATTTTTTTTCTTTTTTGTTCTCTGTTCTAAGTTGAAACCAAGGTGTTTGTGTTTTTGCCTCACTAAGCAAAACTCATTTCTGATATGAGTAATTCCAATTTTCATTGGTGTTGTGTTTTACAAAATTCAAATGGAGTTCAACTCATCTTGTGATCAAACAAATTTTCTGGGATATCACCCACCATCACAAATATCTAATGGTGGTTGGGAATATCACCAAGAATTTACAGATTCTAAGCACTCCAATCCATGGAGATGCACTTCAAAGCCACAAGATGAACAAGATAATCATATGGGATATTTCTCACCACCACAAAATGATTCATACCATTATCCTCATGGTGGATGGGAGTATTACCAAGGAATGAAAGAGCATCCACCCTCACGTCCCAGTTTGTCATTTGAAAGTTCTTCATCACTTAATTATGCCTCAACACAAAGTTTCCACCAAAATCCATACAAGTCACCCCATCAATCACACAACTTATTCCACACCCCTCAACACAACTTCACCACAACATATCCACGTCACCAAAATTACTCTCAACCTTTATCTCTTGAACCACTAGATGAGGATTACCTTCAAGCCATTGAAATACATAGAAAACTCGTGGAAAGATACACACAACCCCAATCCTGGAAAGAAATCATCTTCAATAAGATGAATGTCCCCTTAGAGCAAACAAGGAGGAGTGTAGAACCACTGAGCAAGGAAAATGAAGGTCAATTGATGGATGTAAAGGAGAAAGTGGAAGAGCAAGATAAGGAGGCCACTGCATCAAGTGAACTTTCAATGAAGAATGAGGTGGTTGAAAATGGAACTGCACTTGAGGTGACAAGGGAAGAAGTGGAGGATCAAGAAAGTGAGGAAGACACTCAAGAGAAGTCACCCTCAATTGAAGCAGAAAGTTGCATAGAAGAAGGATTCATGGAACCACCAATTCAAGAGGCTCTTAATGAAGAAATCACTCCAATAATCACACAGCAACCAT
>NC_029776.3:54027233-54027887 GCF_000817695.3 Arachis duranensis | reverse complement strand
TTTTCATCTAGTATATTTTGTGAAATCTTTTGAAATCATGAAAACCTTGAAGAAGCAAATACAATTAAAGCAAGAAAAGAAAAAGGGAAGGAATGAGAAAGCTAAAGGCTCTGAGTACCAATGGCTATTTATTTGCTAAGTGCTTGTGGTGTTTATGTATCAAGCCAAATGCTTGAAAACAAAACACTTAGAAGTCAAGGCTAGGCTCAAGAGCAAAAGCACTCCCTCAAAGCTCAAGGTTCTGAGCATCAATGATTAGAGAGTCAAGAAAAAAAAATGATGAGCTTAATGAAGTCCTCTCATTAAATGCTTGTGGTGCTTATGTATCAAGTGGTGATACTTGAAAACAAAGCATTTAGAAGTCGTAGCTTTGTTATTAACTCATGGGGCAAAGCACCCAAAAGGAGAAGCTAATAAAAAAAAAAAAATCAAAAGCTTGTTTCAAGGAAGAATTATAAGAAAAAGATTTCATAAAATAAGCCAGATAGAAGCATCAATCATTTACATCTCTTTTGTAATTGTAGCATGCATAGAAAACTAGCTTGCCATGAACATTAACTTGCTATTCTTCTTACCTTGGATTGTCAATTTCTATTGCATGATTCTTTTCTTGCTTGGGGACAAGCAAGGTTTAAGTTTGGTGTTGTGATGACA
>NC_029776.3:54026194-54027196 GCF_000817695.3 Arachis duranensis | reverse complement strand
GTCATCATATACTCTATTTTCTATGCTTTTTCATACAAGAAATTGATGATTTGTGCTTAAATATTGAATGCTTTTGTACTTAAATGATATATTTTCTTGATATTTTAATTTTATAAATCTTGTAGAAAATAAGAAGAAAAAGAAGCAAAGAAACAAAAAAAAAGAGAAAAAAAGAGCTTTGGGGTACACTTTGAAGTTGGGGTACACTTTGGAGCCTTAGGCCACGCTTTTAAAAGCGTGGCCCATGACCAAATCAAAGAAGGAAGCAGCCAGCACGCACACTGCCCTGCTCTTGCCAAGGGCAGGGCAGAATCGTGATGCAAAGTGAGGTTGGAAGCAAGAATTTTCGCTAAGGTAAAATCTGGCCGCTCACAGCATGACCATGCCTACTTCAAAGGGCTATAACTTGAGCTACAGACGTCCAATTGATGTGCTTTCAGTTGCGTTGGAAAGCTGACATTCAGAGCTTTCCAACGATATATAGAAATCCATATTTGGCGTACAATTCAGGCAGAAATGAAAGGCATCTTTAAGGGCCATGAGGAAGCAAGAAACTAGGCCTTACTTTGGTCCCAAGAAAGCCAAGGAAAAATGGGTAGCGTGTGCATCGGCCAAGTCTCGAACACGGGACTTCAATTTAGAAACACTGCCCTACCCTCCGCGAGGGCAGGGCAGCATTTTGTTGTGGCACGGCCAGAACCATTCTGGCGCACCAAGGAACAATTCGGCAGCACCAGCAGCACGCACAGGCACCAAACTGGCGCACCAGAATTTTCTGCCCTGCCCTCCGCGAGGGCAGGGCAGCATCCTGTAGCACACACCAACGCACCACGCTCGCACCAAGGCCGCATGCATCAAATCCTGCCCTGCCCTCCACAAGGGCAGGGCAGCCTCCTGGGAGTGTCATGGGCCAAAAATCAACCAAAATTCAATTTAATTCAATTCCTCACCAAATTGAATCAAAGCCAACCAAACCCATTTCTCCTCAAATCCAAAGCAAGC
>NC_029776.3:54015278-54026025 GCF_000817695.3 Arachis duranensis | reverse complement strand
AGGCGAGACCCACTAGGGAATATTAGGATTTGAGAGCTCTCTCTCTTAGTTTTCATTTCTGTTTTGAAATTTTAGATTGAGGTTGGAGGAATTCTGTTTCAATCTTAAATCTGAAATCCATCTTTGTTCATCTTCTGCATAATTTCTAGGAATTGAAAGTTGAATCTGCATTCTCATTTACGGCTTCCATCTTTCTTTCTTCTTCAATCTACTTTCTACTTTGATCAAGGAAGGGATTGAGATCTAGACTTGTTTTCTAGTCTCATTGATTCCTTGAGATCTTGTCTCTTTAAATTTCACAATTGAGCTTAATCACATTCTGTGTTGCTTCTTCAAGCAATTTTTCATTTCTGTTTAAATCTGCTGCACTTCATCTTTTACTTTTCTGCTTGCTGCTTGCTTTAATCTCCTTGTTCCCAATCCCCTTTACATTTAATGCAATTTACATTTCTTGTCATTTAAGATTCTTGCAATTTTACTTTCTTGCTCTTTAAGTTACTTGCAATTTTACTTTCTGCACTTTAATTTTCCTTGCTATTTACTTTCTGTTGGCTACACTTCATCCAAATTCACTTCAATGTTAGCTTGACTAAACTAATCACCCACTAAAATTGCTTGATCCATCAATCCCTGTGGGATCGACCTCACTCTAAGTGAGTTATTACTACTTGATGCGACCCGGTATACTTGCCGGTTGGATTTGTGTGTTGGAAATTCGTTTCTCCACAAAAACACCATCACACACAACCCTTGAGATTTTGAGACTAAATACATGGTTACATTATTTAACCATAATTGTTTTATTCTTGTGTGTTTCCTTCTCTATGATTGTAATCTATATTTTGCTTCATCCTATATGTCCAATATTTAATATATTTATATGATTGCATATGATTGAGGCCATTAGTTGTTTAGCTCACTTATCTCAAATAAGCCTACCCTTTAAATTACCTTTGTTAGCCACTTTGAGCCTTTAAATCCCATTTGTTCTATATTTTGCCACATTACTAGCTTTAAGTAGAAAAACAATTAAATATCCCAATTGAATATTTGGCTAGCTTAAGATAGAATTGTGTGTTAATTGAGTATGGGAAGATTGTGGGAACAAAGGTTAATAAGGGAATGTGTCATGATAAAATAACGAGAATTTGGGTACTTACTCATGTGAAACTATAAGAAAAATTAAAAATCTATGTGCATTGATAAGCTATGTTTATTTTCATGTTCAAAAAAATTCAATAAATAAATAAGGGGACAAAATTACCCCAATTCTATGTTAAAGTTCAAAGATCAATGTATATGTGATAAAATTAAAATAAAAATTAATACATGAGTATGGAATGTGAAAGTAAAATTTTGGGTAGCTAGGTATGAAATTTGAAGTTATATAGAATATATATATATATGATAGGTGAAAGCTTAGGTTAATTAAAGATTCAATTTATAAGCTCACTTGGCCATATATACCCTTACCCTTACCTTAGCCCCATTACAACCTGGAAAAGACCTCATGATGTTCGCATTTGTACATTAAATGTTATTGATTGGTTAGGTGTAGAACAAAATTTAGAAAGCATGATTACAGAAGAGTAGAATGATTACCCTATACACTTGAGAGACTAGAGTGCACATACATCATCAGTGAGGGTTCAATGCTTAAATTCTATGTTCCCTGCTTTCGTGAGATATCTTCTTGCATTTTTATCTGTTCTTACTGTATAAATTGAATTAGTGGAATTTGATTTATGATTGTCTTAAAGAGCTTACTTACTTTTGACCAAGTTTCTTCTAAGACCCAAATTTTTTGTTTTTTACTAATTCAAATCAAAACCTTTATGTTAAATTTGTTTGGAGTTGTAATTGGAACATGGTTTTCGAGTTAAAGAACACACAACCTGTGAGACTTTGAGCCTAAATACATGGTTACAATATTTAACCATAAATATTCTATTCTTGTGTGTTTACTTCTTTATTATTGTATTTTGAATTTTGTTTTATCCTATATGTCCAATGTTAATGTGTTATATGCTTGCATATGATTGAGGTCATTATTTGTTTAGCTCAGTTATCCCAAATAAGTCTACCCTTTAAATTACCTTTGTTAGCCACTTTGAGCCTTTAAATCCTGTTTATTCTATATTTTGCCACATTACTAGCTTTAAGCGGAAAAACAGTTAAAAATCCCAATCGAATCTTTGGTTAGCTTAAGATAGAATTGTGTGTTAATTGAGTATGGGAAGATTGTGGGAACAAAGGTTAATAAGGGAATGTGTCATGATAAAATAATGAGAATTTGGGTACTTACTCATGTGAAACTATAAGAAAAATTAAAAATCTATGTGCATTGATAAGCTATGTTTATTTTCATGTTAAAAAAAATCCAAAAATATTCAATAAATAAATAAGGGGACAAAATTACCCCAATTCTAAGTTAAAGTTCAAAGATCAATGCATATGTGATAAAATAAAAATAAAAATTAATACATGAGTATGGAATGTGAAAGTAAAATTTTGGGTAGCTAGGTATGAAATTTGAAGTTATATAGAATATATATATATATGATAGGTGAAAGCTTAGGTTAATTAAAGATTCAATTTATAAGCTCACTTGGCCATATATACCCTTACCCTTACCTTAGCCCCATTACAACCTGGAAAAGACCTCATGATGTTCGCATTTGTACATTAAATGTTATTGATTGGTTAGGTGTAGAACAAAATTTAGAAAGCATGATTAGAGAAGAGTAGAATGATTACCCTATACACTTGAGAGACTAGAGTGCACATACATCATCAGTGAGGGTTCAATGCCTAAATTCTATGTTCCCTGCTTTCGTGAGATATCTTCTTGCAGTTTTATCTGTTCTTACTGTATAAATTGAATTAGTGGAATTTGATTTATGATTGTCTTAAAGAGCTTACTTACTTTTGACCAAGTGGACAAAAATCATATAGTTGCATTTATATATATAGGTTGCATTACATTGCATGAGTCTTACATGTCCATATTCATTCATATTTGTCTCCTTCAGCTAAGCATGAGGACATGCTAATGTTTAAGTGTGGGGAGGTTGATAAACCATTATTTTATGATTTATATTGTGTTTAATTGAGTGATTTTATCAAGTCTTGAGATGACCAGCGAGAAGCGACACGGACGCATGGTTCACGCATCCGCACGAATTGGAGAAAATCACAGTGGTGCGAACACGTGCCTGATGCGAGCGCGTGGATTGGAATCTACACGAGTGACGCGAATGCATGGACGACGCAGTCGCGTGACGTGCACGATCTGCAGAATTTGCAAAAATTGCTGGCGTGGATTCTGGGCCGCGTTTTAACGCAGTTTTTGGCCCAAAATGCATATTAGAGCCAGGGAACATGCAGAGACTAAGGATGATTCTCATTCCACATAATTTTAGTTTTTAGATCTAATTTTACTCCTCCTCTAGGTTTTCTCTATACACATTCATAGTTCTTAGAATTTTGCTTTATTGCTTTTTGGATTGGGATATTGAGAAGAGTTATTACCTCCGCCAAAGACTTCATCATTCTAGTTTGTTTTCTTACTTTTCGCTTACTCTTTCATATTCTTAATTTGTCTAGAGTTGCAATTGGATTATTTTTATAATTTTTTAATACAAGAATCATTTTTAACTTTAATTGATCTTTTTTATTATTGTTTATCATGTCCTTCTTTATTTCCCTTTTTAATTTTGTGAAGTTTACATTTATGATAATGGAGTAGTCCTCTAACTTGATTGGGAGTTGATTAAAAGGAGAACCTTGAGTTGGAATATTCAAAAGCTAAATTGTAATTGGGTTTATTGTTGGCTAGCTCTCTAGTCACTAACACTAATCCTTCCCAAGGGGGAGGATTAGAACTTGTGAATAGAAGTAGACTTCCAACTTACTTGACTTTCCCTTACTCAATAAAGGATAACTAAGTAGAACAACCTTCAATTATCAATTGATCTTGAGAGAAATCCAACAAGGATAGAACTTCCGATTAATCTTCTCCCGGTCAAAATTTTTATTTGAATTACATAAATTTTCTGATTTAATTTTCTGTTTATCAAACTCAAAAATATTTTGGAAAACTTCTGATTAATAAAATAGCACATCTTTCTACAACTCGTTGGGAGATGACCTGGGATTCATACTCCCAGTATTTTTATTCTATTTTTGTGACAACCCTTCTAAATTGATGAGCGGATTTTTGTTGGATAAGAACTGTACTTGTAACGTATCTCTTACATTAATTTCTTTATCTGCCAATTTCTGCCACGTCAGTATTCCGAGTATGATCAGGGATGGGATGATTGTGACGAGCTTCAAACTCGTGACTGTTGGGCTCAGTGATAGCATGCAAAAGAATAAATGTATTCTATTTCGACACGATCGAGAACCGACAGCTGATTAGCCATGTGGGAAACCGTAGAGGACATGTTTTCACTAAGAGAACGGATGGTAGTCATTGACAACGGTGATCCACCAACATACAGCTTGCCATGGAAGGGAGTACGCATGATTGGATGAGAACAATAGGAAAGCAGAGGTTCAGAGGCAACAAAGCATCTCTAAACGCTTATCTGAAATCCCCACCAAGGAACTACATAAGTAACTTTATTTTATTTTCCGCTTTATTTATCTTTTTATTATCAAACCTCATAACCATTTGAATCCGCCTGACTGAGATTTACAAGATAATCATAGCTTGCTTCATGCCGACAATCTCCGTGGGATCGACCCTTACTCACGTAAAGTATTACTTGGACGACCCAGTGTACTTGCTGGTTAGCTGCGTGGAGTTGTGAGAAAAGTGCGAAATCACGATTTCGCGTACCAAGTTTTTGGCACCGTTGCCGGGGATTGTTCGAGTTTGGACAACTGACGGTTCATCTTGTTGCTTAGATTAGGTAATTTTCTTCTTGTTCTATTTTCAAAAAGTTTTCAAAAATCTTTCAAAAACTTTTTTCTTCTTTTTTTTTGTTTTTCTAAAAAGTTTTCAAAAAAAAATTAATAAAATCATAAAATCAAAAATTTTTTTGTGTTTCTTATTTGAGTTTAGAGTCAAATTTTAAGTTTGGTGTCAATTGCATGTTTTTATTTTTCTAGCATTTTTCGAAAACTCATGCATATATTCTTCTTGATCTTCAAGTTGTTCTTGATGATTGTCTTTGTTTGATCTTGTGATTTTCTTGTTTTGAGTCTTTTCTTGTTTTTCATATGCATTTTTAATTTGTTAGTGTCTAAGCATTAAAAAATTTCTAAGTTTGGTGTCTTGCATGTTTTTCTTTTCTTAAAAATTTTTCAAAAATAAGTTCTTGATGTTCATCATGATCTTCAAAGTGTTATTGGTGTTCATCTTGACATTCAAAGTGTTCTTGCATGTTTTCTATGTTTTGATCTTAATTTTTCATGCCTTGAGTCAATTTGTTGTTTTTCTCTTTCCTCATTAAAATTCAAAAAAATAAAAAATATCTTTTTCTTATTTCACTCATAAAATTTCGAAATTCTGGGTTGACTTAGTCAAAAATTTTTAAAGCTTAGTTGTTTCTTGTTATTCAAGTCAAAATTTCAATTTAAAATTTTTTATCTTTTCAAATCTTTTTCAAAAATCAAATCTTTTTCATTTTTTTAATTTCGAAAAATTATTCAAAATAAATTTTTCAAAAACTTTTTCTTAATTTTATTTCATAAATTTCCAAATTATTACTAACAATTAATGTTTTGATTCAAAAATTTCAAGTTTGCTACTTTCTTGTTAAGAAAGGTTCAATCTTTAAATTCTAGAATCATATCTTTTAGTTTCTTGTTAGTCAAGTCATCAACTTCAATTTTCAAAATCAAATCTTTTTAAATTTCTTTTTCAAAATAGATTTCAATCATATCTTTTTCAAAACTTAATTTCAAAATCTTTTTTCTAACTTCTTATCTTTTCAAAATTTAATTTCAAATCTTTTCCAATTAACTACTTGACTTTTTATATGATTTTAAAAAGTTTACTAACTCTTATCTTTTTCAGAATCACCTAACTACTTTTCTCTCTCCAATTTTCGAAAACCACTAATATCTTTTTTCAAAAATCTTTTTAATTAACTAATTGTTTTAAACTCTAATTCTATTTTATTCCTTTCTTAATTTTCGAATACTAACTAATATTTAAAATAAAAACAAAAATATTTTTCCTTTTCTTTTATTTAATATTCGAATTCCCTCTCTCTCATCTCTTTCTATTTATTTATTTATTTACAAACACTTCTCTCCTTCTTAAAATTTGAACCCTCTATCCCCCTCTATGTTCGAATTCTCTTTATTTTCTCTCTACCTCATTCTTCTCTTCTTCTCTTCTTCTACTCACATAAAGAAATCTCTATACTGTGACATAGAGGATTCCTCTTCTTTTCTGTTCTCTTCTTTTTCACATGAGCAGGAATAAGGATAAAGATATTCTTGTTGAAGCTGATCCTGAACCTGAAAGGACTCTGCAGAGGAAGTTAAGAGAAGCTAAAGCACAACACTCCAGAGAGGACCTTACAGAAGAATTCAAAAAAAAAGCAGACATGGCCGAACCCAACAACAATGCAAGGAAGATGCTTCGTGACTATGCTGCACCAACTTCCAACTTTTATGGAAGAAGCATCTCAATTCCTGCCATTGGAGCAAACAACTTTGAGCTTAAGCCTCAATTAGTTTCTCTAATGCAGCAAAACTACAAATTTCATGGACTTTCATCAGAAGATCCTCATCAGTTCTTATCTGAATTCTTATAGATCTGTGATACTGTTAAGACCAATGGGTTAGATCCCGAGGTCTACAGACTTATGCTTTTCCCTTTTGCTGTAAGAGATAGAGCAAGAACATGGTTAGACTCACAACTTAGAGAAAGCCTGAACTCTTGGGACAAGCTGGTCAATGCCTTCTTGACCAAATTCTTTCCTCTTTAAAAGATGAGTAAGCTCAGAGTGGACGTCCATACCTTCAGACAGAAGGAAGGTGAATCCCTCTATGAAGCTTGGGAAAGATACAAGCAACTAACCAAAAGGTGTCCTTCTAACATATTTCTAGAATGGAGCATCATATGTATATTCTATGATGGTTTGTTTGAAATGTCAAAGATGTCACTAGATCATTCTACTGGTGGATCCCTTCATCTGAAAATGCCTGAAGAAGCCCAGGAACTCATTGAGATGGTTGCAAATAACCAGTTCATGTACACTTCTGAAAGAAATCCTGTGAATAATGGGATGACTCAGAAGAAAGGAGTTCTTGAGATTGATACTCTGAATGCCATATTGGCTCAGAACAAAATATTGACTCAGCAAGTCAATATGATTTCTCAGAATCTGGCTGGATTGCAAGCTGCATCTGGCAGTGCTAAAGAAGCCTCCTTTGAAGGAGAAGCTTATGACCCTGAGAATCCTGCAATGGAAGAGGTGAATTACATGGGAGAATCCTATGGAAACACCTATAATCCTTCATGGAGGAATCATCCAAATTTCTCATGGAAGGATCAACAAAAGCCTCAATAAGGCTTCAATAACAATAATGGTGGGAGAAATAGGTTTGGTAATAGCAAACCTTTTCCATCATCTTCTTAGTAACAGACAGAGAATTCTGAGCAGAGCCTTTCTGGCTTAGCAAACATAGTCTCTAATCTATCTAAGGCCACTCTCAGTTTTATGACTGAGGCACGGTCTTCCATTAGAAATTTGGAGGCACAAGTTTGTCAGCTGAGTAAAAAGAATAAATGTGATGACTGTGATGAGCTTCAAACTCGTGACTGTTGGGCGCAGTGACAGTGTGCAAAAGAATAAATGTATTCTATTCCGACAAGATCGAGAACCGACAGCTGATTAGCCATGTGGGAAACCGTAGAGGACATATTTTCCCTAAGAGGACGGATGGTAGCCATTGACAACGGTGATCCACCAACATATAGCTTGCCATGGAAAGGAGTATGCATGATTGGATGAGGACAATAGGAAAGCAAAGGTTCAGAGGCAACAAAGCATCTCTAAACGCTTATTTGAAATCCCCACCAAGGAACTATATAAGTAACTTTATTTTATTTTCCGCTTTATTTATATTTTTATTATCAAACCTCATAACCATTTGAATCTTCCTGACTTAGATTTACAAGATAACCAGAGCTTGCTTCAAGCCGACAATCTCCGTGGGATTGACCCTTACTCACGTAAGGTATTACTTGGATGACCCAGTGCACTTGCTGGTCAGCTATGCGGAGTTATGAGAAGTGTGATTCACGATTTTGCATACCACTAACCAAGGTTTAAAAAAGACCCTGGGCGTGCCACTTGGGATCGAAGGCGTGGCACACTAGGGAGTTTAGCACATGGAGCGTGCCACTTAGGGAGTTGTTTCTTTTCTCTTTTGTATTTTCTTAATTCTAGTGCTAGGAGTAGTATAAATATCTCCTGAAAGTACTGAGAAGGGGTTGTTGAGTAGTAGTTTTGTTGAGGCATAGTTAGATTTACTTTTCACATTATCTCTTTCATCTCTTGTACTTTTCCACTATTTTGGGATCAAGCTCTAGATGCTTTTTAGTCTTCCTTGTCAATGTAGGAAATGGAATGGGAGTGGCTTCTTCCAAGACAATCCCATCCTTAGAGACTCCATCACTTGGTTGGTTGACATCTTCTCTGACTACCTCATGTGCCTCATTCTTCTCTTCAATTTCTTCTACCTCAACCACATCCTCCTCTTGAGTGACTTCCTTTTAGTGTGGTTCTTCTGGACTCATCTCTTGCAATTTGGTTTCGGACCTCAAGGTAATGGCATTGATGCCACCCTTGGGGTTGGGTAAAGGTTGAGAGGGTAAAGCAGTAGAACTTGAAGCTTGAGAAGTGGATGTAGAGGGTGGGTCCATGCGAGCTATAAGGGCTTGAAGAGTGGATGTAAGGCCGGTGAGACTAGAGACAAGTGTGGTTTGAAGTTCTTTTATCCTTGAAGGATGGAACGGAGTGTCTCATCTTGGTTGGAAGAGGGGGAAGGATAGGTGATTTGGGGGGTTTGTGGTTGATTGGGTTGGGGTGCTTGCCTTTGGTGTGGTGATTGGTAGGTTTGGTAGTTTTTTTCTTAGTTTTGATGTTGGTATGGTGGGTTTTGTTGGTATCATTGTTGTTGATGGTTGTTTTTGTTCCACCTTTGATTCCCTCCATTCTCCCTTCCTCCTTAATTATAGTTGTCCCGCCATCCTTGGTTGGAATTGTCTTGCCAACCATGATTATAATTGCCTCCTTGATCAGAGTTGCCTCCTTGTTGATGATACCCTTGGTTCAGACGGTTGTAATAGACATTGGTAGCCGTGATGGTTGTGTCATCTTGGAGACATGTACATTAATCCGTATAATGGGAGTAACAAGAGCAAATTTCGCACACTCTTTGGGGAACCAACTTTTGACTTTATTGTTGTTGAGGAGGCGGAGGTTAAGGTTGTTGTTGATTAAGTTGGAGTTGCTTTAGAATGCTAGTCATCTCACCCAAGGTTTTGATAAGGGCAGCGGTCTCACCACTAGAAGAAACTTTAATGATGGCTCTTGGATGATTGTTTCTTTGTTTAGCATGTAGGGTGGACTCGGCCAAATTGGTAATGAGTTGCCATGCTTCTTCCGCTATTCTATACTTTGTCAAGCAACCATTGCTTGAAGCATCCAAGAGGATCTTGTCTTGCGGTTTCATTCCTTGGAAAAAGTAGCTAAATCAACACTAGAGTGTCAATCATGTGGTTGGGCCATGAGTCGAGACAATTTTGGAATCATTCCCAATACTCATATAAAGTTTCCGATTCACCTTGGATAATGCATGAAATTTCTTTCTGTAATCTATCCGTCACTTCCACGGGAAAGAATTTATCTAAGAACTCCCTTCTAAGCAAATCCCAATCACTAACAATCTCATTGGGCAAAGTGTAGAACCACTCTTTAGCTCTTCCCACAAGAGAGAATGTGAAGGCATACAACCAAACGGTAACCTCATCGGAACCTTCCCGCCTAGTAGTAGAACATACACCTTGGAAGTCTGACGATTGGATTTTTGACGGTTTAGAATTTCACTAATGAAATCTCGTTGTAAAGTATAGTTTCTAAACCAAGCAATAATCCTTTCATACAAAAAGTTGTTTGTCACTAAAACAAACCCCTAAAATTTATAAACCGAAGTATTGAAACCTCGGGTCGTTCTCCCTAGGAATTACAATAAAGTGTCTTGTTATTGGTTGAGTTATTTTGGGGTTTTGATATGAAGCATGAAAGATAAATGGCAAGAAAGTAAACTAAGGCCTAAAAAGGTCTTGGCAAGGGTTGGTGGTCAAGGATCTCTATCCTAATCACTAACCACAATATGAGAATTGGCAAGGATTAATCTCATTAAGTCATCCTCTAACTAGTAGTAAAGGAAAGTCAAATGAGCTATATTAATCCTAGTCCATAAGTCCTAACTCTCCACTAATTCAATTAGTGAGAACTAGAGTCAATGGCTCCCAATCATCAATCACTTGGACATTAGTAACTCAAGAGGTCCTAAGTTACCTTTCCAAGCCAAGAGTATAAAATCCTACTCTAAAATCCAACCAAGCATTTCATCAAACACTTGGAAGGCATAAAAGGAAAACATAGTAAATCAACAACAAGAACAAAATCTAACAACAATTATTGAAAGGAATTAACAACACAAATCAAAAGGAACACAATTATTATGATTTACCTTGAATTGAATTGAAAGA
>NC_029776.3:54014430-54014949 GCF_000817695.3 Arachis duranensis | reverse complement strand
AAGGCATCTAATGGAATCAAGGTGAATTAGATTTAGCTATTTTAAGGCCTAAAAAGCATGTTTTCACTCTTAAGCCCAATTAAAGGAGAATATACAAAACCATGCTATTTTATTGAATAAATGTGGGTGAAAGGTGATAAAATCCCTTAAAGTTAATACAAGATAAACCCTACAAACGGGGTTTGTCAACCTCCCCACACTTAAACCAAGCATGTCCTCATGCTTAAACCAAGAATGAAGTAAAGGTATGGCATTTATTTAATGGAACTAACTGAATGCAATCTACCTATATGCAACTATCTACATGAATGCAATTGCTTGGTCAAAATAAATCAATTCCCAAGAAGCACATATGCACTAGGGCTAAGGACTAGCAATTCTAATCCACAATTGAATTGAGTTATTAAATATTTTACAAACTTGCATGAAGAGATGATCATAGGCGAAAACATGTAATTGAGCATCAAACCCTCACCGGATGTGTTTGCACTCTATTCGCTCAAGTGTTTAGGGTTGATT
>NC_029776.3:54012520-54014261 GCF_000817695.3 Arachis duranensis | reverse complement strand
AAGGTAGGATGCATATTTGGTCAAGTGAGCTTGAAGTTTGAATCTTTGATAGGCTTAGACTTCCCACCTAACCTATGACATTCTATACAATTAAGTTCTACTCTAACTACCCATTTTTTTTTCACTTTTTCACATACTCATGTATCCCTTTTCATTTCACAACACTTATGCATTGATCTTTATTGAGCTTCACTTTGCTTTGGGGTATTTTGTCCCCTTTTTATTTCTTTCTTTTTCTTCTTTTTTTTCTTTTTTTTCTTTTTTTTTAACTTTTATTTCTTTTTTTTTTCAAACTATATACAAGAACATCAATGCATAAGGTCTATACATTTAATCAATACATGAGCATGTACCCAATTCTCCAATATAAAAATACAAAACACAAACACCCTTTTATCCCAACCAATGTCCCAAGGTCTTCCCACTCTTGGATGACACTCACACTCACTAGCCTAAGCCAATCAAAGATCCAAATAAGGACTTTTATTGTTTTTCGCTTTAAGGCTTGTAATGTGCTAAATTAAGAACAAAGTGGGTTAATCATAGGCTCAAATTTGGCTAACAAAGGAAGATTAAAGGTAAGGCTATTTGGGTAAGTGAGATAATGAAATGATGGCCTCAATCATATAAATGCATGTATACACAAAATAATGGACATAAAGAATCAAACAAATCAAAGATTACATTCATAGAAAGAGAATAATGCACACAAGAAGGAAAAATAAGTGGTTATAAGATGTAACCACACCATTAGGCTCAAATCTCACTTGCTTTTGTTCTTAGCTCAAAAACATGATCCACAAGATATATATAATTCAAGCAAGTTTAATGAAAAGTTTTCACTCAAATCAATTAAGGTGCCCTATAGATAGAAATCTTGAAAATTTTCATTATTTTGACTAAGCTTATTGTGTATATATATGCAAAAATTAAGAAAATGCAAGTAAAAATCCTAAAATCCTAGAACGAAATGCAAAAGTGTTGGAATTAGAAACTTGTTACCCAAAATCGCCGACCGGTCGGACGACCTCCCCACACTTAAAAGTTTGCACCGTCCTCGGTGCACTCAAAGATGAGCAAGGGGGTACGGCGACTCTCCGGATTGCTACGTGTTCTTAGTCTTGCTTCCGTATTGCTTGTGGTGCATCCATCATAAAAAACAAAAATACAACACCATAAGAGGAGAAGATATAAAAGCAAGAAAGCATACATTATTGGAATGAGGTAAATCACTAGAAATAAGTGAGTGAATGAGTGAGTGAATTAGTGTGACATGAATGACAAATAAGTGTGTGAATTCTAAATTGCGCGGTTTAGAACACACATTAGCATAAAAGTTGTATCACAAAAGAAGCATGCACTTTACTCATTCTAGTATGCTTGAGATGCTTTAAGTAAACTTGTAGGGTAAAACAAGCATTAAAGAAGCATGAAAGCATTCAAGTCAAACATATGGATGGATATAGTTATGAAATACAATGCATTAAGGTAAATGCTCAACATCATCCATCAAGAAGTTGCCTAATCACAAAATAAGGCTCAAATCACATGGTGGCCAAATCATGTAATTCAAAAAGAGTTACAAGTTCGAAGGCAATTCTCATCACTTGGTATTCTTAAAAGGTAAGCATGAAAAACTCAAAACCAAGTAGCAAAATATGACCTCAGTTAAATAGTCCAACAAAGATTATCTAAAAACATTCATGCTAAAATAGCATTTAGGCAATAAGGGGCAGCAATG
>NC_029776.3:54009082-54012350 GCF_000817695.3 Arachis duranensis | reverse complement strand
GGGTGTTTGGAAGTGTTGGATGAGGGGTAGAAGAAGGAAAGAAGAAAGGAGAAGGGAAGAAATGGAAAGAGGAGAAGAAAAGGAATGTAGTGAAGGAAGGGCATCCACGCGTACGCGCGCATGTCGCATGCGCGTGGGTGGTGTCCGAGAGGGTCGGTGCGTGCGCCAGGGTACGCGAGCGCGCCAGTGGAGTTGCGCTGGGGGTATGGTGTCAGCCCAAGATTGGCCCAACTCTCTGGAATATGTACCAGGAGGGCACAGGGGCGATCGGCGCGCGCGCGCAAGGTGCGCTTGCGCGTCTATTCGCAGGTTGCCATAAGGACGCATGCGCGCCAGGTGCGCGTACGCGTGACATGGTTTGTGCCAAAGGCCCAAGTTGCGCACAGTGCGGGCCTAACTCTCGGGTTTTTGGCTGGAAGGTGGAACTTCTCAATCCACGCATACGCGTGCATGGCGCGCGCGCGTGGATGGTCCAAAATGCTTGATGCACGCGTACGCACGCAGTGCGCGTACGCGTGGATGGTGCTCTGTTTTTCAAAAATTTTTGGTATGTTTTGACACCAATCCAAACATTCCAAACCTCCAAACAGCTACCAAAACACCATAAAACCTTATTTAACATATTAAACTACCAAATATACTCAACTAACTAAACAAAACATGAAATTAGACTAATTCTACCAAATATTTACAAAAGAGAAAATGAAAAGAAGTTACCATGGTGGGGTGCCTCCCACCTAGCACTTTTGTTTATTGTCCTTAAGTTGGACTTATGGGGAGCTTCTCTCAAGGTGGCTTGTGCTTGTACTCATCTTGGAACTTCCACCAATGCTTGGACTTCCAATAAGCTCCATCATTCAAGATTAATATCTCCAAGCTTTGATGGAGTTCTTCACAAACCATGGGCTCCCAATGTTGATCCTCATGTGTTCCCGGATCCCATATTTTGTCTTCACACCCATCTCCAAGTTGATTATCATTATTAGTCCATCCGGGTGGTAAATAAGGTGAATTCTCTATGAAGTGCCCAACAATCCTCCTAGACCCATCTATTTGAGCACTACTCCAACCTTTATGTCTCATGTTTGATGCATCAACCATAATGAGCCTTGATTTGCAACGCCAACCACAAAACCTTTTTCGCTTACGCTTCATCCCACAAACTTCCCTAAGTTGGCCATCCGTTTCAAGCAAACCATACTCAAGTGGGACAATAAAGCTAATAGAAATGAATTTTACCCACTCAAGTGAAGGAGTAGATGACAACCTAGGCAAAGATGCTCCCAAAGATCTTGACAAAGCGTATTCCACTCCCATCTTTCTATTTTTAAGGACTTCCACCTCTTCACTAAATTTCTCTAATTCAATCCTTTGTTCATCAATACTATCTAAGCCTTTTCCCTTAATCAAACTATAATTGGGAGGTTGAAAGAAGTTTACCTCCACAACATTTTCAAATGCACCGGGAAAAGGTTCTTCAAGTTTAAAGGATTCTCCACCACTAGGACTTGATACTTGCTCTTCATCACCAAGGGAACTCAATTCTTTCTCTATCCCATCCAAGTCTTCATATGGAATATGCCTTGGAAGGTGTGCACTCTCCTCCCTAGCATCAATTTCAATCATCTTGGAGGGGTTTTCTTCAACTCTATGTTCCCATGGAGGCTCCACATCTCCTAAGTCTTCTACCACTTCTTCTTTGTCTTCAATAATTAAAGCTTCCTCCAATTGTTCCAATACAAAGCAACTTCCCTCATTTCCCACCGGAGTTTCCAATCTCTCCTTCATGCTATGTTCTTCATTTGATCCTCCACATGTAACCATGGGAGTTCCTTGAGTGTTCAAGCATTGGGAGGCTAATTGATTTGTTACCGCATCCAAGGCGGCCATGAAATTTTGCACATCCCTTTTCATCTCTTCCTGCCCTTGAACAAGAACACCAAGGGTTTCATCCATTAGAGATTGGGGTGGGTGGAAGGGTTCATCAAATTGGGGGGAGGGTTCATAGTAGGAAGGTGGTTCTTCTTGGTAGAGTTGTGGTGGTTTAATATTCTCCACTCTTTCTACTTGTTGCACAACACACTCCATGGTTGCTTGAAATTGATCCAATGCTTCCTTGAGATGATCCCTTGACTCTTGTTCCTCTTGGATAATATGATTAGGATCATATGGCTCTTGGATCAATGGATATGAGTATTCTTCCATGGGAGGTTGTGGTGGAAAGTAGTATTCATCTTGTGGTTGAAAATTTTCGTATATTGGAGGTGGTTCATCTTGGTGATAATATGGAGGGGGTGGCTCTTGAAAATGTTGATGTTGTGGTGGTTCCATATATGGCTCATATGGCTCAAAAGTTGGTTGGTGTGATGGATATGGATTAGGGTCATATGAAGGTGGTTGGTAAGAAGGGGCTTGTGAGTATGGTTGAGAATTATGTTGAGGGTATGGATCATAGGCATATGGTGGTGGTTCTTGAAAATCACAAGGTGGTTCACCATAGCCATTGGGTTGGTATGCATCATAGGATGGCTCTTCTTCATAGTGCATTGGTGGAGGTTGTTGCCATGAAGATTGATCATATGCATATGGCTCCTCCCACCTTTGATTGTTCCATCCTTGATACACCTCCTCATTGGAGCTTCCATTACCTACAACACAATTGGAACCAAGCTCATAGCCAAAGTGAAAATCCATGGTGGGAAAGGAAAATAAAATTCTACACTAGCAAATGAAGCAAAAGCAAGATATTTACACTATTCACATATATACAACAACCAATAACACAACACCATTGCACTCCCCGGCAACGGCGCCATTTTGACGATTGGATTTTTGACGGTTTAGAATTTCACTAATGAAATCTCGTTGTAAAGTATAGTTTCCAAACCAAGCAATAATCCTTTCATACAAAAAGTTGTTTGTCACTAAAACAAACCCCTAAAATTTATAAACCGAAGTATTGAAACCTCGGGTCGTTCTCCCTAGGAATTACAATAAAGTGTCTTGTTATTGGTTGAGTTATTTTGGGGTTTTGATATGAAGCATGAAAGATAAATGGCAAGAAAGTAAACTAAGGCCTAAAAAGGTCTTGGCAAGGGTTGGTGGTCAAGGATCTCTATCCTAATCACTAACCACAATATGAGAATTGGCAAGGATTAATCTCATTAAGTCATCCTCTAACTAGTAGTAAAGGAAAGTCAAATGAGCTATATTAATCCTAGTCCATAAGTCCTAACTCTCCACTAATTCAATTAGTGAGAACTAGAGT
>NC_029776.3:53993897-54008979 GCF_000817695.3 Arachis duranensis | reverse complement strand
ATTAAAACCTAGATCTAAGAACTAATCCTAATCCTAATCCTAATTCTAGAGAGAAGTGAGAGCTTCTCTCTCTAGAAACTACTTCTAAACTAATCCTAATGTGTGTGTATGAGTTGGAATGTGAGATTCTCCCCTTTGGTCTTCAATCCTTGGCTTTAAATAGCATTTTTGGTGCCAAAGTTGGTTGCAATTGGGCCCCACAACCCTTCAGAATTCGTTGGTTGCGAATTCATTAAAAAAATCATAAACCAGCAGCGACGCGTACGCGCACAGCACGCGTACGCGTCCATGGGGTAATTCGCAGGTGCGTGCAAGCGCCAGGTGCGCGCGCGCGTCCATGGGCGAGTCCAACTTCTTTGACTTTTCATGATTTCTCCACTTTGCATGCTTTCCCTCTTCACTCCTTTGATCCATTCCTGGCCTTTTCAATCTGAAATTACTAACAAACATATCAAGGCATCTAGTGGAATCAAAGGGAGATTAAAACCATCAAATTAAGGGTTGAAAAGCATGTTTTCACATCTAAGCACAAATAAAGAGACAATCACAAAACCATGCTATTTCAATGGATAAATGAGGGTAAAAGGTATTAAAATCTCTTAGAATCAATGCAAGATAAACCGTCAAAATGGGGTTTATCAATCTCTTAAAATTAATACAAGATAAACCGTCAAAACGGGGTTTGTCAAAGTCCCTAAGGTGTCTAATAGGATCTTGAGTGGGAAGTCCATTGAACTTCGGTAAAAGATTGATCAAAGTGGTTTTAAGCTCAAAATTATAATTCAAGTCCGGATGACGCACTTGAAGCGGTTGAAGAACAAAATCCAGAGCACCGGCTTCCTTAAGAGTGACTCTCCTTGGAGCGGCCATAGTATCGGTACCTAAATCAATGGAAGAGTTATTAGTAGTATCAACGGAAGAGTAGATAGTGCCTTCTTCAAATGACGATTCGGAGTCAACCTCGGATATGGTTGGTGAATTGGTAGGAATCCTTTCACCACCTCCAAAGGCTAACCGTCTCCGAGCTTGCCTAATGTGAAGTAAAGTTCTTTCAATCTCCAGATCAAATGCAGCTAAGCTTGGATCCGGTAAGGAACGCATCATTCAATGAAGGAAGTATAGAGCTCATGACAACAAAATGAAATAAACAAAGACTAATCCTAACTAACAATGGAACTAACAAGCAATCAAGGAAAATGCAAATATTCACATATCTACATATTTACACCAACCAACAACATGGCACACATTTGCAACTCCCCAGCAACGGTGTCAAAAATTTTTTATCAGAGAATTTATTGCCGGTCTAGAATTTACCATTTAAGTCCATCGTTAGTATAGTCTAAACCAACAAGCAATTCAACACCAAATTTAAAAAATGTGTCACCACAATTCAAAATCAATAACCAGGAGTAGAGTCCCGAGTCGTTCTCTCTAGGAGTTGCCCTACGATGCACATCATTAGTTAGGAGTTCTTTTGATATTTTGGAGTTGAGTACATGATGCCAGGGCATCTAGGCTAGATTCACTGACCTTTTCTTTACTGTTTTAGGATAGTTTCATGCATTTTCTTAGTGAATAAGGCAAGTTTTCTATGAAATTACACTCACACCTGGATTCAAGCAACTTTTGTGAACTTTGCATAATTTCATGAGTATTTTGCTAGAATTGCATGATAAATTGATGATGCATAATCTCATGACTTTGGCTAGAGCTTTAATGCACTTTAATTGCTGGTTTTCAGGGCAAAGGAAGCAAGGAAGAACCACGTTAGTTTTCACGTTAACCTAGTTAATGTGAACACTAACGTGGACTGGTAAAGCTTGCAACTTTAATGAGAAAACTGATCACCAATAACGCCTGCGAAGCCACCCAAAACTCACGTTACTTGCCATGTTAACTAAGTTAACGTGGTAGTTAACCTAGAAGAAGAAGGAACTCCAACGTTAATGGTAAAGGTGAACACCATTAACGTTGGAGAACTTGGCAATGATCCACGTTAAGAGTCACGTTAACTTAGTTAACGTGAACTATAATGTGGAAGAAGAAACAAAAGCCAACGTTAGTGACACTCACTTTTGTTACTAACGTTGGACCATCTAGCATTGCCTACGTTAACTTTCACGTTAAGACTATTAACGTGAAAGTTAATGTGGAGTTGAGATCAAGGAACCAATGTTAGTGACACTCACTTTTGTCACTAACGTTGGAAGGTGGCTTCACTACTACGTTAAGAGCCACGTTAACTTAGTTAACGTGAGTTCTAATGTAGAAAATGTGGCATTTGGAGTGTTAGTGACAAAGGTGAGTGTCACTAACGCTCTCGAAGGTGGATTACACCTACGTTAAGAGTCACGTTAGCTATGCTAACGTGGACTCTAACGTAGGAACATAGGGGCACTAAGCAACGTTAATGGGAAAAGTGATTCCCATTAACGTTTGCAAAGGGGTATAAGCCAACGTTATTGGGAAAAGTGAGTCCCAATAACGTTAGCCAAGTTTTGAGAAAGCAACGTTAGTGGTCACGTTAAGACCACTAACATTGGATTTAATGTGAATATATGAGGTTGGAACGTTAGTGGAAAAAGTGAATGCCACTAACGTTCTCGAACCCACAATGGAAATCAACATTAAATCTCACTAAATACCCAAAGCCTAAATCATCTTTCTCTGCAAGTTGGGCCCACTAAAGATGAGAACTGCTTCAACTCAAGATCCAAAGCCCACATCCAAGACTTGAAGAACTCACTAGAAGATCAAGAGGAGTAGTATATATAGGAGTAGTTTTGAACTTTAGAGAAGCTTGGCACTTTTGGGAACTACTTTCTATAGATTTACTTTTCTGTACTTTTAGCATGTATTCTTCTTTTCTACCATTTTTCATTTCTAGAGCTATGAACAACTAAACCCCTTTCATTGGGTTAGGGAGCTCTGTGTAATTTGATGGATCAATTATAGTTTTCATTCTTCTTCTTCTTTCTTTTCTCTTGATCTTACTAGAAAGCTTTCGATCTTAATTCAATTGGTTAGTTGTCTTGGAAAAAAAACTCTCCATAATTGGATCTCCTTTGAGCCTTGGAAAAGGGATGAGGAGATCATGCTAGAAATGCTTTCTCATGTTGGACCAAATTGGGGTTAGGGCGGATATAGTGACATGTAATCCTCCCAACACTTTGATTTGGAAATACATGTAGTATAATCAGTGACCACACTTCATCTCTTCCCATGAGCAATTAAATCAAGGAATTGGGCAATTGTTTAGGCTTAGAGATATTGGATTGCCAAGGAATTGGGATCCAATCACTTAAGATTGCCAAGGAGATCAATGAATGCATTGATTGAGGAAGAGATGAGAATGAACTTGATCCGGAGAATGAACATCTCCTGAACCCAATGATTTCCCCATTTCTGATCTTACACATTCTTTTTACTTTCTGCCATTTGATTTCATGCTCATGACCCCAAATTCCCATTTAAGATTCTACACTTAAAATTCTGTTATTTACTTTCCAGTCATTTAAATTTCTGCATCTCAATCTAAATTCTGTTTAGCTCAACTAGCATATTCTTCTAACTAAAATTGCTTGACCAATCAATCCTTGTGGGATTCGACCTCACTCTATTGTGAGTTTTACTTGATGACAATTCGATATACTTGCCGAAGGAAAATTTTTTGAGAGACAAGTTTTCATGCATCAAGTTTATGGCGCCGTTGCCGGGGATTGATTTCGAATCAACAATGATTAAGTTTGAAGATCACTAGATTGAGCATTTTTCTTTTTTGTTTAGTTTATTCAGTTAATTTCTTTTAGTTTATTTCAATTTCTTCCCCACCCCATGCACCCTCTTTTATTTTTCATTCCTTCCCACTTTGATTACAATTCTGCTCACTAACCCACTAACTGTTTGATAATTTGCATCACTCACACTAACAATTACTCTAACAAGAATAGTTTCTTCATTTTATCTCCTGTTGTGCAATCTGTTTATTGTATGACAGGGAGAAGAGAAGGAGCTTCAACATCCTTTGATTCAGAACTTGAAAGAACCCTTTGGAGACTAAGAAGGGAAGCAAGAGGGAAAAGGATTATTGGTGCTGAGGAAGAAGAGGAAAAGTATTTTGAACCCAACATGGAAGAAAATATGGAGAACAATCATGAAGAAGAAGTTCATAATCATGTCAGAGAAGGCCATGCAAACCGGGAAAGACAAGAAAGGAGAGTCTTAGGATCCTATATCAATCCTAATTCTGGAAACTGTGGAAGCAGCATTCATAAGCCCACCATACATGCCAACAATTTCGAGCTAAAACCCCAACTCATCACTCTTGTGCAGAATAATTGCTCAGTTGGAGGAGGTGCTCAAGAAGATCCTAATCAACATTTGACCACTTTCCTGAGGATTTGTGACACAGTGAAGTCCAATGGAGTCCACCCAGATGTCTATAGGTTACTCTTGTTCCCTTTTTCACTCAGGGACAAGGCATCCAAATGGATTGAATCCTTCCCAAAGGAGAGCTTAACTAATTGGGAAGAAGTGGTGAACAAGTTTTTAGCAAGATTTTACCCTCCTCAAAGGATCAATAGGCTAAGAACTGAGGTACAAACTTTTAGACAACAAGATGGTGAGACACTTTATGAAGTGGGAGAGATTCAAAGACCTGACAAAGAGATGCCCACCAAAGATGTTTAATGAGTGGGTTCAACTTCACATCTTCTATGAAGGTCTTTCTTATGAGTCAAAGAAGGTTGTGAATCATTCATTAGGAGGCTCTTTAAACAAGAAGAAAACCATTGAAGAAGCCATAGATGTCATTGAAACAGTTGCTGAAAATGACTACTTATATGCCTCCGAAAGAAGTAACACCAGAGGAGTAATGGAGCTGAACCACATGGATACATTGTTAGCTCAAAACAAAATGATCACCAAGCAGCTAGCAGATCTTACCAAGAAGGTGGAGGATCCATGATGAACGGCTCAGCTTTAATGTCTTCAAACTCTCACAAGAAGTAGACCAAGAGCACAAGGAACCAAGTAAAGACCATGATGAGATGCTAAAGGAGGAAGTAAGCACAGAAGCACACCCAACCTATCTGGAGACTCCTTTGGTTGATAAACAAGGGAAACAGCAACTACCACAGCTCAAGGAGAAGTTAGAAGAACCTAAACCTCTAGAGGCATGTGAAGACAACATCACAAATCCCTTAGAAAAAGAAGTCATCAATAGCAAGGAAATATCAAAGGACACAAGGAAGAAGGTACCAAGGAAGTGGAGGAACAAAAAGATCCCTACGGAAGACTTTTCTCCAGGAGATAGAGTGATCTCAGCTTACTTTCCAGATATCCCCCCTAATCTCCCTACTGTACCATCTCAGTTACCTAAAGTCTTCACAATCAATAGAATTCTCTCCCTGGAACATTTAGAGATCATTGATACAACCAATGGATGCAAGTCCACAGCGAGAGGGGAGGACTTCAAGCATTACCAACCACCCTGATGAAGGAGAAACGTCAAGCTAGTGACGCTAAAGAAGCACTTCATGGGAGGCAACCCATGTTTTATATGCGTTTAGAAGATAGTAAATCAGTCAATATTTATGAATTCAAACCCAAACTTGACAAACTCTTGGTGGAATCCTTATTGTGCAGTATACAGTGAAGAACAAGTTTGGTGTTCAAAGCATGCCAAGAAAGCATGAATGCAATCAAGAGCATGCTAGTCTTGGAAGCTCTGAACAGAACTTTTCATCACAGTGCTCTAAACTAAGTTTGGTGTCACCCCATGGTGCCACCAATATGCATATAAGGACCCACGAATAGTTAGTTAGTTAGTTGGAATTCATGAATAAACAATTTAATCTTTTCTCATTTTTCTTTTTAATTCTAGCCGTAAAGTTCAATTGTCTTTGGTTTGATATTATTCTCACCTTTCTTATCTTATCTTTATAGGGAAAAGAAAAGGAGCATTGATGGAGATTGATTAGACAATTAAATGGGGGAAGTTCAGCCACTTCATAAAGAGAACTACACACTTGTCTCAAGAAGGAACCTATGGGGAAACGTTGCCATGCAACATTAAAGAAAGGAGACCCTTTGAAGACTGAACCATTCACTCTCATTAAGTGATGATCCTGGTCCTTCCTTCATAGACAACCCCAACCGTCCATCAAGCAACCATTATATGCAAATGCGGTCCAATATGATAAGAAAGATGAGTCATATACAAGCTTTGTGAGAGGAAAGATAGTGGATTTTGGTCCCATGAGTGTCATGAGGGCACTGAAGCTACGGTCCATACAGTTTAAAGAAGAGAGTTATCACTCAAGACTGGACAACCCCAATTATGACCAGATTTTGCGGGATATTTGTGTACCCGGAACTGACTGGTTGAGAGGTGCGGGAAAGAAACCAAAGTTCATCAAGAGAACAGATCTCACTCCTGAAGCCAAGGGGTGGTTTGAACTCGTGAGGAGGTCTATTCTCCCAACTGCAAACAACTCGGAGGTGAATCTCAAGAGAGCCACAATGGTGCACTGCATACTCAAAGGAGGAGAAATCAAAGTTCATGAACTCATAGCTGAAGGCATTAGAAAGATGGCAGAAAAAAGTGACCCAAGAGGAACGTTAGGTTACCCCAGCACTATTTACCGATTGTGCAAGAGAGCTGGGGTGGTGTTTGAAGATGAGGACCCAGTGTGGATAAAAGAAGGCATTCCAATAACTGTCTGAAGGATGAATGCTGACACATCCCCCCTGCCTCAACGGAAGCAAAGGAAGAGGCCAGCCCCTCAAATAGTGGAAGGACAAGTCTTAGAGGGGCAAGCACCAGCCACCTTGGATATGGATCAATTGCAGGAAGCAATTGATAGCTTATCTCAACAACATTTGGAGAGCCAATGAGCACAGAAAGAGCTTCAATTACAGATGATGGGGCAGCAAGAGGAAGCACTCTCAAGGTGGATGACTCAGCAAGGTGAGTGGCAAAGGAAAATGATGGAACAGCAACTAAGTCAAGGGCAACAATGGGGAGAAACATTCAACAGGATGGAACAAAGGCAGAATGAGCAACAAGAGTCCATCCAGAGGCTAATCAACATCCAAGCACATCAAGGGGCACACATACATGAGATGCATCGAAGACAAATAGAACACACAGAACTACTGGACGAGCAAAGGGCATTTGCAGAAGGAGTTTACATGAGCGAGACAGGGTATCACATAAACACTCAGGCCAGGCTCGGATACCTAGTAGGACAGCTGCCTATATTGCACCCAGGAATTGCAAGGTATGAAGAAGTGAAGGATGAATTATCACGAGAAGAGAGACAAAGGATGGAAGAGAGTCATGAATTAGTGAGGAAGGCACTTGAGGATTGGAAGCAAGCAAAATTGGCGCGGATGCGAGGAAATGCAAGAGGACACAAGGAAGACAAGCAAGGAAGAGAGCATGGATAACCACAAGAATAAAAGGTGGTGGAGTTCCTTCTTTACTCCATCTTTTTCTATGCTTTAAATAAGGAAGATCTTGGATGAAATAGGACATGCTTCCATGTTAGTTTGAACCTTTTCAATTCTGCATTTTAAGTTTTATTGCTTAGGTCTATGATTTCTGGTTTAAGTGTCACAGCATCATATCTTTACTTATTGTATGCTTGTCTTTAAAATCAAATGAAGAAGAGAATGTTTATGTTTCAAAAGACCAGAGTGGAGTTCATAATATGGAGTAATTTTCTGAATCTTTGGTGTGATCATAAGTTAGCTAAGTTAGTTCAACCACGAGGTGGGAAGACAACTATCTGTCCTGAATACTTTGCTTTGAATACACCCATGAGACTAAGTAAATAGCAAGGTGAAAACATCCCTAAAAGTAGCTTAAACTTACTAAAAACTATATAAAAACAATGCCAAAAAGCGTATAAATTATCCGCTCATCAACACTTAAAGTGAAAAACAAAAGAAAAAGAGTAAGCAATAAGGCTAGGCACCAATGGTTGTAATCTTGAGGCATGTGTCTGTGGTGTTCCTGTGTGAGGGATCTACTTGGATGAATAAGCTCTTAGGGGTGCCTTATCACTTGGTAACTTGTGTTAACTAACTCGGGATTATCAGCTGAAAGTCCACTATCAAGAGTAACCCTCACCACAGAGCATTTAGTAACCCAAAGAGGTGCTGGACACCAAGGTCTCAAGAAAAGAAAATAAATAAACCATATGCCTGTGGTGTGTATGTATGGGGGAGAGACTTGAGGAAGTAAGTCTGTAGGGGTGTTTCAACACCTAGCACCTTGAACCAACGAGGGGTATTTCAACACCTAGCACCTTGAACCAACTGGTTCGGGAGTGTTGGCTGAAAGCTTATTTTAAAGAGTTGCCCCCTTACAGAGTACCTAGCCTGAAGAACACATATAAGCCCTGAAATGACAATAAAAGGATCAATAAAAGTCTCATGGTATGTAAGCAAAACCAGTGTTTTAGAACATGATAAAGGTCTCAAAGCCAGTAATGGAATGAACCTAAGTTGCTATGCATGAAACCACCATAAAATCAGTAACATGACCTCCACAAGAATGACTCATTTCTCTTGGCATTCCATTCATCATTCTCTTGTTCCAGTACTTGCTTAGGGACAAGCAAGCTTTAAGTTTGGTGTTGTGATGCAAGGGCATCTTGGCCAGTTTCACTGACCTTTTCTTTACTGTTTTTAGGGTAGTTTCATGCATTTCCTTAGGAAATGAGCTAGTTTTGGGTAGATATTCACTTACACCTTGATTCAAGCATACATTGTGCATTTTACATGATTTCATGAGGATTTTGCATAAATTTAGTGACAAATTGTATGTTGCATTATCCATGACTTGGACTAGAACTTTGATGCACTCTATTGCTTGATTTCAGGACCAAAGGAAGCAAAGAGGAGCCACTTAGCAGTCACGTTAATCTAATTAACGTGGCCACAAACGTGGAATGGGAGGTAACTTGCAAAGTTAATGAGAAAAGTGATTGCCAATAACGCTCTCGAAGCCATCATTGCCCACGTTAAGAGTCACGTTAACTAAGTTAACGTGAGCTCTAACGTGAGCCAACGTTAGTGACACTTAACATTATCACTAACGTTGGCCAATGATCATAAGTGGCCACGTTAGAGTCCACGTTAACTTAGTTAACATGGCCTCTAACGTTAACAAGGGGAAGGAAGCCAACGCTAGTGACATTCAACATTGTCACTAACGTTGGCCTAAGGTGCAATGTACCACATTAACTTGGTTAACGTGGGAGCTAACGTGAAAGGCAAGAATGGTCGACAACGTTAGTGACACCCAACATTGTCACTAACGTTGGAAGCAACCACAAAACCCCAAGGAGCCACGTTAACTTCCACGTTAACTTAGTTAACGTGGAAGGCTGACGATGATGAGTGAAAGATGAGCCAACGTTAGTGACACTCAACATTGTCACTAACGTTACAATATGCCCCTATTCACGAACGTTGGAAATGGTTTGCAAAGCCACGTTAGAAGCCACGTTAACCTAGTTAACGTGGACTCTAACGTGAATAGGGGCATATTGGAACGTTAGTGACAATGTTGAGTGTCACTAACGTTCTCGAAGATTGGCATGCCTACGTTAAAAGAGCCATGTTAACTAAGTTAACGTGGACTCTAACGTGGGAAAGGGGGAGGCTCTCAACGTTATTGGGAAAGTTGAGCCCCAATAATGTGTGCGAAGCACAAAGAGGCAACGTTAGTGGCAACGTTTGTGCCACTAATGTTGAGGTTAACGTGGCCTTTACTTGGGTAAGAAACTTTAGTGAAAAAGTTGAAAGACACTAACGTTTTCGAACCCATTTTCTCGCTGAATGTTAACACCTCTAACGTCTTGAGCTAAAGTCTCTGTCCACTTCACACTTTCTCTCTGCAAGTAAAACCAAGCCCAAGTGAAGAAGAGAACTGCTCCAAACTGAAGATCCAAAGGCCCAAGACTTGAAGAATCAACTAGAAGAATAGAAGAGTAGTATATATAGGAGTAGCTTTGAATTATTTAGGGAGTTTTTGGAGAGTGGAAGAGGAGTCTGAAAGAAAAGCATTACTCTCTATATTTTTACTTTCTCTGCTCTTCTAGTTCAGAATGTATTCTCCATCTTTGTTTTCATTTTTTAGAGCTATGAACAACTAAACCCATTTCATTGGGTAGGGAGCTCTGTTGTAATTTGATGGATCAATACTAGTTTTCTTCATTCTTCTTCTATCTTTTCTCTTGATTTTACTTGAAAGCTTTCAATCTTCATCCCATTGGGTAGTTATCTTGGAAAAGAAACTATTCAAACTTGGATCCCTTCTGAACCTTGAAAGAGGAATGAAGAGATCAAGCTAGAAATGCTTTCTCATGCTGGACCAAATTGGGTTTGGATGGATATGTGACTATAATCCTCTCAAAACTTGATTTGGGAAATGCATGTGGTATAATCAGTGACCATACTTCATCTCTTCTCATGAGCAATTGACCAAGGAATTGGCTATTGATCAAGACTTGAGAGATTGAATTGCAAGAAATTGTAATTCAATCAATTAAGATTGCCAAGGAGATCAATGAATGCATTGATTGAGGAAGAGATGAAAATGAACTTGATCCGGATAATTGCAACATCTCCTGTGCCCAATGAACTCCCCAATTCTGATCTCACCCATTCTCTTTAATTTCTGCATTTATTTTCATGAGCAAACACCCCATTCCCATTTACAATTCTGCAATTTAATTTCAGTCATTTACTTCCAGTTCTTTAATTCTAGCATTTACTTTTCCGTCATTTACATTCCCGCCATTTTATTTTCTGTAACTCTCAACCCAAATTCTGAATTCGCTTAACTAGAACAATCTTCTAATCAAAGTTGCTTGATCAATCAATCCCTGTGGGATTCGACCTCACTCTATTGTGAGTTTTTACTTGGCGACAAAATTCGGTACACTTGCCGAAGAAAATTTGTTGAGAGACAATTTCCACCTGCATCAATTTATTCCCCAAACTTGTTGCACCATGTGATCACAAACAAGTTTGGTGTACCAACGTGCATGCATGGGAAGCTTAATAATTGATTGATTTGCATTCATGGAAAGCATTTAGTCATGTAAAAACAAAAGAAAAAGAAATGTTTTGTTAAGTCACACTTTTTTCCACAAAAAATTTCAAATAACCCATGGCATTTTCTTTTCGTATATAGGGAATCAAAAAGGACATTGATGGTACTTGATAGGACAATTGAGGAAGAGAGATTCGGCCACTACACCAAAGGAATTGCACACTTGTCTTCAAGGGGAATGTCCTTGGAAGTGTTGCCATGTAACATTGGGAGTGGACAATCTTGAAGACCGAACCAAGACCCCCATAAAGGAAGTGATCATTGTGCTCATTCAATCCTAAAACCCCAACCATCCACTATCAAATAACATCATCAATCCACACCCTTCAATCAATTGCCATCTTCTTATATAAACCCCTTCACACAACTTCTCCATACACACTTATGCTCACCATTCCCATTCCTTCCTTTCGGTCATACACACATCACCCTTCACCAAGGCTTCACATACACCCTCATAGCCATCTTGAGAATAACCAACACATCAACAATCTTGCATGGCATCATCAAGCTCCAAGAGACAAAAAGGGAAGGCACCCATAGAGCATCCTCCTTTTGATGAAGGGCGATTTAGAACCTTTTATCATGCACTCTAGTATGGGTGGATGACTGAGAAAGAAATCATTTATGAACTAGGCTTCCAAGTCACAAAAGCCGAGTGTCCAGAAATCACAAGGAAGGTGGAACAACGCCGATGGGAGCTCCTTCACCGATCCAATCACAAGGGTGAATGCAACCCTAGTAAGAGAGTTCTATGCGAATGCAGTTAGGCAAGACAAGGCAGATGACTCATACACAAGCTTTGTGAGAGGAGTCATGGTGGATTTTAGTCCCATGACTATCATGAGAGTGTTGAAATTGAGAAGCATACCCTTTGAAGAGGAGAGCTATCACTCAAGAATGGACAAAAACCCCAATTATGACCAGATTATACAGGATATATGTGTGCAAGAAGCAGATTGGGAAAGAGGTCCCAAGAGGAAGCCCAAATTCATAAAAAGAGGAGATCTCCTCCCTGAGGCTAAAGGTTGGTTCGAAATTGTAAGGAGATCCATCCTCCCAGCCGAAAACAACTCAGAGGTAAACCTCAAGAGAGCAACGATGGTGCAATGTCTAATGAAGGGAGGAGAGATCAAGGCTCATGAACTCATAGCCAAGGCATTCAGAAGCTTGCTGAGAAGAGCGATTCTGGAGGAAAGTTGGGCTATCCCAATACTATCTTTCGCCTTTGCAAACTGGCCAGGGTAATATTTGAGGATGAAAACCCTGAGTGGATAAAAGTTGGTCTTCCAATCACTTATCATCAGATGCACGTTGTTGCAACTCTACTACCCCCACGAAGGGTACAAAAGAGGCCAGCTCATCAAGCCGAAGAAGAACAACATCCACAGGAGCAAACTCAGCCACCTTAAGCATGCACCAATTGCAAGAGGCTATTGATACCTTATCTAGGAAATGCATGGAAAATCAAAGGGGCACAAAGGGAGTTTCAATTGCAATTAATAGACCGCCAAGAAGGATCATTCTCTAGATGGATGGATCAGCAAGGGGAATGGCAAAAACAATTGATGGACCAGCAATTGGAACAAGGAAGACAATGGAGTGAAGCATTCCACAACCTGAATCAAAAGCAAGATCAGCAACAAGAAGCCATCCAAAGGCTAACCAACATCGAAGCACATCAAGGTGCACACATCCATGAGATGCATCGGAAACAAAGAGAACAAGCAGATCTTTTTGATGAATATAGAGCATTTTCGGAAGGTGTCTACATGAGCGGGACTGGGTATCATGTGAATACCCAATCCAGGCTTGGGTACCTAGTCGGACAACTGCCTGTTTTGTATCCTTGGATAACAAAATATGAAGATGTAAAGGATGAGTTAGCACGAGTGGAGCGCGAAAGGATAAAAAAAAGTCATGAATCAGTAAGGAAGGCACTGGAGGATTGGAAGATAGCCAGAATGAATCGAATGAGAGGAAGCACAAGTGGACAAAGTAAACTTCAAGAGGGCAAGGAAGCTGAAGAACATGAGCATACCAATAAGTGAAAGGTGGTGAAGTTCCTTCTTAGTTTATCTTTTTTAAAGCTTTAAATAAGGAAAATCATGTATGAAATAGAACATGCTTCCATAGTAGCTTAGGACTTTCAATTATGCATTTAAGTTTTATTGCTTAGGCTAAGTGTGCTAGCTCAATGTCTTAAGTGTTCACTTTCACCTTTCTTACTTGTATGCTTGTCTCTTTAAGTTAATCAAAAAGAAAATGTTATGAAAAGAACAAGAGTGGAGTTATTTTATGAAGTGCATTCTAAATGTTTGTGGTAGGTTGATTAGTAAGCTAAGTTGGTTCACCAAAGAAGGAAAGAAAGCAACTATCTATCCTAAGTCCTTTGTTTGAGACACACCCTTTGAGACTAGCTAAACAATAAGATCCCAATAAGAAAAGAGAAAAAGAAATAAAAGTGAAAAGGAAAGAAACACAATAAGAAACAATGCTAGGCATCAAGGGTTTCAAAATTGAGGCATGTGTCTGTGGTGTTTATGTACAAAGGATATACTTGGATGAATAAGCTCTTAGGGGTGCATTATCACTTGGTAACTTGGATTAACTAATCCGGATAAAACCAACTGGTTTGGGAGTGTTGGCTGAAAGCTTATCATAAAGAGTCGCCCTCTTACAAAGCACTTAGCAAAAAGAAAAATAACTTTGAAAAAGAAGGAAGGATCAATAAGAAAGAATTTCTCAAAGGATGCAATCAAGAGGTGACTAAGGATTTGATAAAGGCTTGAAACCTAGAGGAAGAGAATCTAAGTTGCTATGCATGAAACCCCATAAACCAAGAATGCCAATTCTATCTTATCTTCTTGTTATTTCATTTCATTCTTCTTATGCTTCAGTACTTGCTTAGGGACAAGCAAGCTTTAAGTTTGGTGTTGTGATGCCAGGGCATCTAGGCCAGTTTCACTGACCTTTTCTTTATTGTTTTAGGGTAGTTTCATGCATTTTCTTAGTGAATAAGGCAAGTTTTGGATGAAATTACACTCACACCTGGATTCAAGCAACTTTTGTGAACTTTGCATAATTTCATGAGTATTTTGCTAGAATTGCATGGTAAATTGATGATGCATAATCTCATGACTTTGGCTAGAGCTTTGATGCACTTTAATTGCTTGTTTTCAGGGCAAAGGAAGCAAGGAAGAACCACGTTAGTATTCACGTTAACCTAGTTAACTGGTGCGCGAAATTGTGAACAATACTCTTCACAACTCTCATAATCCCCGGTCATGAACCCCAAAAACTTGGTGTTCAATACCATGGCATTACACAACTTCGCACAACTAACCAGCAAGTGCATTGGGTCGTCCAAGTAATAAACCTTATGCGAGTAAGGGTCGATCCCACGGAGATTGTTAGTATTGAAGCAAGCTATGGTCATCTTGTAAATCTTAGTCAGGCAAACTCAAATGGATATAGTGATGAATGAAAATAACATAAAGATAAAGATAGAGGTACTTATGTAATTCATTGGTAGGAACTTCAGATAAGCGCATGAAGATGCCTTCCCTTCCGTCTCTCTGCTTTCCTACTGTCTTCATCCAATCCTTCTTACTCCTTTACATAGCAAGCTTATGTAGGGTTTCACCGTTGTCAATGGCTACCTCCCATCCTCTCAGTGAAAACGTTCCTATGCTCTGTCACAGCATGGCTAATCATCTGTCGGTTCTCGGTCAGGCCGGAATAGAATCCATCGATTCTTTTGCATCTGTCACTAACGCCCCGCCTGCTAGGAGTTTGAAGCACGTCACAGTCATTCAATCATTGAATCCTACTCAGAATACCACAGACAAGGTTAGACCTTCCGGATTCTCTTCAATGCCGCCATCAGTTCTTGCCTATACCACGAAGATTCCGGTTAAAGAATCCAAGAGATATTCACTAGAGCCT
>NC_029776.3:53988987-53993501 GCF_000817695.3 Arachis duranensis | reverse complement strand
CTGAGGGTGACTTTGAACGCCGGTTTGGGCCATCAAATCTTGGGCAAAGTATGGACTATCATATATTGCTGGAAAGCCCAGGATGTCTACTTTCCAACGCCGTTGAGAGCGCGCCAATTGGGCTTCTGTAGCTCCAGAAAATCCACTTCGAGTGCAGGGAGGTCAGAATCCAACAGCATCTGCAGTCCTTTTTAGTCTCTGAATCAGATTTTTGCTCAGGTCCCTCAATTTCAGCCAGAAAATACCTGAAATCACAGAAAAACACACAAACTCATAGTAAAGTCCAGAAAAGTGAATTTTAACTAAAAACTAATAAAAATATACTAAAAACTAACTAGATCATACCAAAAACATACTAAAAACAATGCCAAAAAGCATACAAATTATCCGCTCATCATTAACGTGAACACTAACGTGGAATGGTAAAGCTTGCAACGTTAATGAGAAAAGTGATCACCAATAACACCTGCGAATCCACCCAAAGCTCACGTTACTTGCCACGTTAACTAAGTTAACGTGGTAGTTAACGTAGAAAAAGAAGGAACTCCAACATTAATGGTAAAAGTGAACACCATTAATGTTGGAGAACTTGGCAATGATCCACGTTAAGAGTCACGTTAACTTAGTTAACGTGAGCTCTAACGTGGAAGAAGAAACAAAAGCCAACGTTAGTGACACTCACTTTTGTCACTAACGTTGGACCATCTAGCATTGCCTACGTTAACTTTCATGTTAAGACTATTAACATGAAAGTTAACGTGGAGTTGAGATCAAGGAACCAACGTTAGTGACACTCACTTTTGTCACTAACGTTGGAAGGTGGCTTCACTACTACGTTAAGAGCCACGTTAACTTAGTTAACGTGAGTTCTAACGTATAGAATGTGGCATTTGGAGCGTTAGTGACAAAGGTGAGTGTCACTAACGCTCTCGAAGGTGGATTACACCTACGTTAAGAGTCACATTAGCTATGAATTGAGAGACAAGTTTTCATGCATCAGTACAAGGAAAGTAGATGAGCATGAATTGAGACAATGAGCAATTAACAATTGGAATAAGAGAAACAAGAAATCAAACTAATAAAGGTGAATGATAATCAATCAATGTAAGAGCCTTGGCTAGGGGTGAGAATTGGAAGTCTTATCATCATAGTCTCCATCAATTGTGACAATAATTGGTTGTTGCTCCACTTAGTCAACCTCTAACTATGAAGGAAAGTCAAGTGAAGATAATCAATTTGAGTCCACAAGTCCTAGTCAACTCCTAAGGAAGGACTAGCTTTAGTGGCACATAAACATATTAATAATTTCCAATTATGAATCAACAAAGGACATTGACAATTCAAGTGTCTCCAATAACTCAATCCCCAAGCCAAGAGTGGAAAGTCTACTCCATAACTATAGTTGACAATTTCTCAAACACTTGGTGCACAAGAATGAAGGACATTGTGAAATTGAGAAGAACATTTAAATTAAAGTTATCTAGCATAAACAATTAACAACAATGGAGCAATTAACAACAATGAACATGAAATACCTTAATGCATTAATAGAATTCAAAAGAAACAAGAACCAAATCCAAGATCTACAATAACTATAGTAACAAGATCACTAAAACAAGAATAGAAGAATAAGATCTACAAATTAAAGCAATGTAAACTTGAATTAAATTTAGATCTAACCAAAGGATCCAAGAGAAATTCAAATTGTGAAAGCTAAAACCTAGAGAGAAGTGAGAGTTTCTCTCTCTAGAACATAAACTTCAAAAACTAGCTAAAAATCTCTAATGTGTGAATCCCACTATTCTTTTGGTCCTCTTGGGTCTTTAATCTTTAAAATTCCTTCAGATTGGGCCCTGAAGCTCTTGATAAATCGCCAGGCACGATTTTACTAATGAAGTCACATATTGCGCATCACGCGTATGCGTGGGTCACGCATACACGTCGATGAGATTTTTAAGCCACGCGTATGCGTAGGGCATGCGTACGCGTCGATGGAATTTTTGTTTATCCACGCGAATGTGCCAACAATTTGCACCAATCCCAGCATCATACATCCACGCATGTGCGCAACGCACGCGTACGCGTCGATGCTAAATCTCCAAAGATTCCATTTTCATGTTCCTTCCACTTGTGCATGCTTCCTTCCTCTCTTCTAAGCTATTCCTGCCCTATAAACTTTGAAATCACTCAACAAACACATCACATCATTGAATGGTAATAGAAGAGGATTAAAAATATAGCATATTTTGTGTAAAAGAAGCATGTTTTCAACTATGAAGCAAAATTGGGAAAGAAAACACAAAACCATTCATTTTTTATGAATAAGTTTGAAAGAATATTAATAAAACCCCCAAATTTCATACAAAATAAACCCTAAAAATGGGGTTTATCACTCTTAAATCGAGTCCAATATTCATAAAGTGTCTCTTGGTCTCTTTGCATTGTACTGAAAATTTTCTTCCGGATGTAGTTAGTCTTCTCCGGAGGGAAGAATTTATCCAAGAATCCCCTTCTCAATAGGTCCCATTCAGTCAGCACTTCATTAGGTTAGGAGTAGAACTATTTTTTTGTTTGCCCCTCAAGAGAGAAGGGGAAATCAAAAACCATGATAGCAATCTCATCAGCACCATGCCTTCAAGCCGTAGAGCAAGCTACTTGAAAGTCTCTCAAATGCCTAATGGGGTCTTGGCCCAGTAGTCCATGGTACTTAGGCAGCAAGTTAATCAGACTATTCTTCAGCTCAAAATTAGGATCAAGATTCAGATACCTAGCTTGCAATGGTTGAAGAATGAGATTTGGTGCTCCTTGCTCGTGCAAGGTAATCCTACATGGCTCCACCATGAGGTTTTCACTTGTAGTATGCGAGGATATATCAGTAGTGCCAACAAAGGAATAGGAATTTCCTTCGTTGAATGTGGACTCTTGATCACTCTCGGTTCGGTCTAGTGTTTCGGAAGATTCCTCAAGAGGGGCCAAAGCACTAGCCGTATAATCCAACCGACATCTAGCTCGCCGAGTATGAAGTAAGGTTCTTTCAATTTCGGGGTCAAACTTGGCTATGCTAGGATCCGGTTGAGACCGAGTCATTCAACTTAGAAGTCATAGCTCATGTATTAAAGGAAATTTAAACTAAGAACAAACTAATGAAAGCAAGTAAACTATTCACAATATTCACATATTCACATAACCAATATCAACGAACACATTGCAACCATTCTCCGGCAACAGTGCCAAAAATTTGATGTCTAGGATTATCGTTGGTCTAGAATTTCTTAATAGAAAATCATGTCATAGTATAGTCCTAAACCAACAAATAACCCCTTTGATCAAATTTTGATTTGGTTGTCACTAGTTCAACCCCAATAAAAGTTAACCGAGAGTATTAGTCTCAGATCGTCCTCAAGAGAATGGGCAAACATGTGCAGCAAGATTGGTTAGAATTCTACAGTTGAGAGTTGTTCATACACTGATCCGAGCTATAGGATCGGGTTGATTGAAGACAAAGAGGACCGACCTTATGAAAGTTTGGCCCACTGGTGGACGAAATTGTGATTCATATGTTTATGTATTTTGTAAAATTCATTGCTCTTTCTTTCCCTGGCAATGGTGCCAAAAACCTGGTGCCAATACCATGGTTCACAACTTCGCACAACTAACCAGCAAGTGCACTGGGTCGTCCAAGTAATACCTTACGTGAGTAAGGGTCGATCCCACGGAGATTGTTGGTATGAAGCAAGCTATGGTCATCTTGTAAATCCCAGTCAGGTAGAGTCAAATGTAATTGGATTAGATATTTAAAAGATAAATAAAATAAAAGGTTAGAAATACTTATGTAAATTAATGGTGGGAATTTCAAATAAGCGTATGGAGATATTGTGCCCTTTCTTTTTCTACTTTCCTACTTCTTCCCTCAATCCTTCTTACTCCTTTCCATGGCAAGCTGTATATAGGGCACCACCGTTGTCAATGGCTACATCCCATCCTCTCAGTGAAAAAGGTCCAAATGCTCTGTCACAGCACGGCTAATCATCTGTCGGTTCTCAATCAGGTTGGAGTAGAATCCCTTGATTCTTTTGCATCTGTCACTAATGCCCAGCCTTCAGGAGTTTGAAGCTCGTCACGGTCATTCAATTCCGGAATCCTACTCAGAATACCACAGACAAGGTTAGACCTTCCGAATTCCCATGAATGCCACCATCAATTCTAGCTTATACCATGAAGATTCTGATTAAGGAATCCAAGAGATATGCGCCCGGCCTAAGGTAGAACGAAAGTGGTTGTCAATCACGCGCGTTCATAGGTGAGAATGATGATGAGTGTCACGGATCATCACATTCATCAAGTTGAAATGCAACGAATATCTTAGAATAGGAATAATTCGAATTGGATAGAAAATAATAGTAATTGCATTGAAACTTGAGGTACAGCAGAGCTCCACACCCTTAATCTATGGTGTGTAGAAACTCCACCGTTGAAAATACATAAGTGAAAGGTTCAGGCATGGCCGAATGGCC
>NC_029776.3:53986635-53988583 GCF_000817695.3 Arachis duranensis | reverse complement strand
AAAATAATGCCAAAAAGCGTATAAATTATCCGCTCATCACAACACCAAACTTAAATTTTTGCTTGTCCCCAAGCAACTGAAAACAAAATAGGATAAAAAGAAGATAATATACAATGAATCCCACAATATCAATGAAACTTAGTCACAATCATATGAGCGGGACTTGTAGCTTTTTGCTTTTAAACAGTTTTGGCATCTCACTTTTTCCTTTGAAGTTTAGAATGATTGGCTTCTCTAGGAACTTAGAACTTCGGATAGTGTTATTGACTTTCCTAGTTAAGTATGTTGATTCTTGAACACAGCTACTTATGAGTCTTGGCCGTGGCCCTAAGCACTTTGTTTTCCAGTATTACCACCGGATACATAAATGCCACAGACACATGACTGGGTGAACCTTTTCAGATTGTGACTTAACTTTGCTAGAGTCCCCAGTTAGAGTTGTCCAGAGCTCTTAAGCACACTCTTTTTGCTTTGGATCACGACTTTAACCACTCAGTCTCAAGCTTTTCATTTGGACCTGCATGTCACAAGCACATGGTTAGGGACAGCTTGGTTTAGCCGCTTAGGCCTGGATTTTATTTCCTTGGGCCCTCCTATCCATTGGTGCTCAAAGCCTTGGATCCTTTTTCCCCTTGCCTTTTGGTTTTAAGAGCTATTGGCTTTTTCTGCTTGCTATTTCTTTTTCTTTCTATTTTCTTTTCGCAAAATTTTTTTTTCACAAGCTTTTGCTTTTTCACTGCTTTTTCTTGCTTCAAGAATCAATTTTATGATTTTTCAGATCATCAATAACATTTCTCTTTGTTCATCATTATTTCAAGAGCCAACAGTTTTAACATTCATAAACAACAAGATAAAAAATATGCACTGTTTAAGCATTCATTCAGAAAACAAAAAGTATTGTCACCACATCAATATAATTAAACTAAATTCAAGGATAAATTCGAAATTCGTGTACTTCTTGTTCTTTTGAATTAAAACATTTTTCATTTAAGAGAGGTGAAGGATTAATGGAATTATTCATAACTTTAAGACATAGTTACTAAACACTAATGATCATGAAGTAGAGACACAAAACATAAATAAACATGAAACATAAAAATCGAAAAACAGAGAAATAAGAACAAGGAATGAGTCCACCTTAGTGAGGGTGGCGCCCTCTTGAAGAACCAATGGTGCTCTTTGAGCTCCTCTATGTCTCTTCCTTGCTTCTGTTGCATGATCCCTAGTGATTTTGGTGTTCCTACTCTTAGTTGCTTCCAATAATTATGTGAAGGAACATGTATCCCCTGAGGTATCTCAGGGATTTCTTGATGAGGGAATTTCTCATGCTCTCTTGATGTGCAGTCAAATGCTCTTCTGCTGAGTTATGGATCCTTGAGATGAATATCTACATCTCCCATGACTTGGAGGTGGAAGCTTTTTGTCTTCCCTTTTCTCTTTTTTTCTTTTTTTTTTTTGAGGTTTGGTGGACGAAATTGTGATCCTCAAAGTTGGTCTCTTTGTATTTGTATGAAATCAAAAATACCCCAAAGAGATCATGGTGTGATAAATTGGGATCTTAATAATCCCTGGTGTGATCATAACTCCGTTCAACTTAACCAGCAAGTGTACCGGGTCATCCAAGTAATACCTTACGTGAGTAAGGGTCGATCCCACAGAGATTGTTGGTATGAAGCAAGCTATGGTCACCTTGTAGATCTCAGTTAGGCAGATTAAATTGGTTTATGGGTTTTCGAAAATAGAAATAAGAAAATAAATAATAAAAGGGATAGAGTACTCATGCAGCCTCATTGGTGGGAATTTCAGATAAGCGAACGAAGATACTGTATGGTTCAAGGACGCCTGCTCTCCCACTGCTTCAACTCAATCCTTCTTACTCCTTTCCATGGCAAGCTGTATGTAGGGCATCACCGTTGTCAATGGCTACATCCCATCCTCTCAGTGAAAA
>NC_029776.3:53984944-53986555 GCF_000817695.3 Arachis duranensis | reverse complement strand
AAAAGTTAATTAGTTAGTTGAAAAAGATATTAAAATCAAATTTGAAAAGATAAGAAGATAAGAAGTTAGATAAGATATTTTAAAATCAAATTTTTGAAAAAGATAAGATTTTGAAAAAGATATGATATAAAAGATACGATAAAAAGATATGATTTTTGAAAAGATAAGATTAAAAAGATATTTTTTTTGAAAAGATATGATTTTAAAAGATATGGTTTTAAAAAGATATGATTGAAATTAGTTTTGAAAAAGATTTAATTTTTAAAATTAAAATTAATTACTTAACTAACAAGAAACTAAAAGATAAGATTCTAGAATTTAAAGATTGAACCTTTCTTAACAAGAAAGTAACAAACTTCAAATTTTTTAATCAATCACATAAATTGTTAGCTAATTTTCGAAAATATGATGTAAAAGATAAGAAAAAGATTTTGAAAATAATTTGAAAAAGATTTTTGAAATTTTCGAGAAAAAGGAAAAAATGGAAAAGATATGATTTTTGAAAAAGATTTTAAAAAGATAAGATTTTTAAAATTGAAAATTTGACTTGACTTGTAAGAAACAACTAATTTTTAAAAATTTTTAACCAAGTCAACCCAAAATTTCGAAAATTTGGAGGGAAATAAGGAAAAGATATTTTTTGATTTTTTTGAATTTTTAATGATGAGAGAGAAAAACAACAAAAATAACTCACAACATGAAAATTATGAATCAAAACTCATGATGCATGCAAGAACACTATGAATGTCAACATGAACACCAAGAACACTTTGAAGATCATGATGAACATCAAGAACATAATTTTGAAAAATTTTTTATGCAAAGAAAACATGCAAGACACCAAACTTAGAAATCTTTAATGCATGGACTCTAACAAACCCAAACTTAGAAATTTTTAATATTTAGACACTAAGAATGCAAAAATGCATATGAAAAACAACAAAAGACGCAAAACAAGAAAATATGAAGATCAAACAAGAAGACTTACCAAAAACAACTTGAAGATCATGAAGAACACTATCAATGCATGAATTTTCAAAAAATGCAAGAAAAATTTTTTTTAAAGCATGCAATTGACACCAAACTTAAAAATTGACTCAAGACTCAAACAAGAAACACAAAATATTTTTGGTTTTTTTATGATTTTATGATTTTTTTGTATTTTTATTATTTTTTTTGAAAATATACTTTAGAAAAACGAAAATAGTAATAAAAAAAATATTTTTGAAAGATTTTTGAAAACTTTTTGAAAAGAAAATTACCTAATCTGAGCAACAAGATGAACCGTCAGTTGTCCATACTCGAACAATCCCCGGCAACGGCGCCAAAAATTTGGTGCACGAAATTGTGATCTCAATTGCGCCAGCAACTTGGTACGCACAATTGTAATATCAACTCTTTTTCACAACATCGCACAACTAACCAGCAAGTGCACTGGGTCGTCCAAGTAATAAACCTTACGTGAGTAAGGGTCGATCCCACAGAGATTGTTGGTATGAAGCAAGCTATGGTTACCTTGTAAATCTCAGTTAAGTGGATTCATAGGGTCAAATGTAATTGGATTAGATAATTAAAAGATAAATAAAATAAAAAAAGGATAGAAATACTTAT
>NC_029776.3:53981872-53982736 GCF_000817695.3 Arachis duranensis | reverse complement strand
GTGCTGGCGTTTAACGCCAGCTTGTCTCCTCCAGGCACATTCCTGGCGTTCAGCGCCAGGATGTTGCTTGTTTCTGGTGTTCAGCGCCAGAATGGTGCTCTGTTCTGGCGTTGAACGCCAGCCAGATGCATCTTACTGGCGTTGAACGCCAGGCTGCGCTACCTCCAGGGTGAAAATTTTTTTTTCTTCTGTTTTTGACTCTGTTTTTAATTTTTTTGATTTTTTCGTGACTCCTCATGATCATGTACCTAATAAAACACCAAAATAACACTAAAACAAAATAAAATAAAATTAGATAAATAAAATTGGGTTGCCTCCCAACAAGCGCTTCTTTAATGTCAATAGCTTGACAGTGGCTCTCATGGAGCCACAAAGGTGATCAGGTCAATGTTGTATAGTCCCAACTCCAAACTTAGAGTTTGGATATGGGATCTTAACACCAAATTTAGAGTTTGGTTGTGGCCTCACAACACCAAACTTAGAGTTTGACTGTGTGGGCCCTTCTTGACTCTGGACTGAGAGGAGCTCTTCCTGCTTACTCTCTTTTGTCACAGAGGGATGGCCATGTGCCTTAAACACAAGGTAGTCCCCATTCAATTGAAGGACTAATTATCCTCTGTTGACATCTATCACAGCTCCTGCTGTGGCTAGGAAAGGTCTTCCTAGGATGATGCATTCATCATCTTCCTTCCTAGTGTCTAGGATTATGAAATCAGCAGGGATGTAAAGGCCTTCAACCTTTACCAGCACGTCCCCTATTATTCCATAAGCTTGTCTCAATGACTTATCTGCCAATTGTAATGAGAACAAGGCAGGTTGTACCTCAATGATTCCTAACTTCTCCATTACAGAGAGTGGCATAAG
>NC_029776.3:53978673-53980482 GCF_000817695.3 Arachis duranensis | reverse complement strand
AGCTGCTTATATCTTTCCCAAGCTTCATAGAGGAATTCACCATCTTTCTGTTTGAAGGTTTCAACATCCACTCTTAGCTTGCTCAGCTTTTGAGGAGGAAAGAATTTATCCAAGAAGGCAGTGACCAGCTTATCTCATGAGTCCAGGCTATCCTTAGGTTGTGAATCCAACCATATTCTAGCTCTGTCTCTTATAGCAAAAGGGAAAAGCATGAGTCTGTAGACTTCAGGATTAACTCCATTCGTTTTTACAGTCTCACAGATCTGCAAGAACTCAGTTAAAAACTGATAAGGATCTTCAGATGGAAGTCCATAAAACTTGCAGTTTTGTTGCATTAATGCAAGTGAAGAGAAGTGTTAGTAATTAATTAATTAAATAGAAGAAGAGAAGAGAGAGGGAGAAAAAATTCGAAAATAATTTTTTTGAAAAAGGGGTTAGTATTTTCGAAAATTAGAGATAAATGTAATTGATAATTTGAAACAATTAATTAACTAAAAAGAATCTTTGAAAAGAGAGAGATATTTTTCGAAAATAGAAGAGGGAAAAGTAGTTAGGTGGTTTTGAAAAAGATAAGAAACAAACAAAAAGTAAGTTAGTTGATTGAAAAAGATTTGAAATCAAATTTTGAAAAAGATAAGAAGATAAGAAGTTAGATAAGATATTTTGAAATCAAATTTTGAAAAAGATAAAATTTTTGAAAAAGATAAGATAAAAGATAAAAAGATGAGATTTTTAAAATTGAAATTTTGACTTGACTTGTAAGAAACAACTAATTTTAAAAATTTTTGACCAAGTCAACCCAAAATTTCGAAAATTTGGAAAAAAAAATAAGAAAAAGATATTTTTTTGATTTTTTTGAATTTTTAATGAAAAACACAAAAATGACCCAAAACATGAAGATTTTGGATCAAGACACAAGATGCATGCAAGAACACTATGAATGTCAAGATGAACACCAAGAACACTTTGAAGATCATGATGAACATCAAGAACATAATTTTGAAAAATTTTTGATGCAAAGAAAACATGCAAGACACCAAACTTAGAAATCTTTAATGCATGGAAAATATGAATGCAAAAGTGCACATGAAAAACAACAAAAGACACAAAACAAGAAATCATCAAGATCAAACAAGAAGACTTGTCAAGAACAACTTGAAGATCATGAAGAACACTATGAATGGATGGAATTTTCGAAAATTTAATGCATAAATTTTAAAAACATGCAATTGACACCAAATTTAAAAGTTGACTCAAGACTCAAACAAGAAACACAAGATAATTTTTTATTTTTATGATTTTATGATTTTTTTGTATTTTTATTAATTTTTTTTCGAAAATATAGTTTAGAAAAACGAAAAATAAAAAGAAAAAATTTTTGAAAAAGATTTTTGAAAAGAAAATTACCTAATCTGAGCAACAAGATGAACCGTCAGTTGTCCATACTCGAACAATCCCCGGCAACGGCGCCAAAACTTGGTGGACGAAATTGTGATCCTCAAAGTTGGTCTCTTTGTATTTGTATGAAATCAAAAATACCCCAAAGAGATCATGGTGTGATAAATTAGGATCTTAATAATCCCTGGTGTGATCATAACTCCGTTCAACTTAACCAGCAAATGTACCGGGTCATCCAAGTAATACCTTACGTGAGTAAGGGTCGATCCCACAGAGATTGTTGGTATGAAGCAAGCTATGGTCACCTTGCAAATCTCAGTTAGGCAGATTAAATTGGTTTATGATTTTTTAGAATAATTAATAATAAAAAGGAATGATAAAAGGGATAGAACACTTATGCAGATTCATTGG
>NC_029776.3:53940419-53978319 GCF_000817695.3 Arachis duranensis | reverse complement strand
CATTAATACTTGAGGTACAGCAGAGCTCCACACCTTTAATCTATGGTGTGCAGAAACTCCACCGTTGAAAATACATAAGCAAAAGGTTCAGGCATGGCCGAATGGCCAGCCCTCTCCATGATCAAGTGACCGAATATTCAAGAGATTAAACTGTCAAAAGATGTCTAATACAATAGATAAATGTTCTATTTATAATAAACTAGCTCCTAGGGTTTACATGAGTAAGTAATTGATGCATAAATTCACTTCCGGGGCCCACTTGGTGTATGTTTGGGCTAAGCTTGATCAATCCACGAGCTAAGGCTTCTCTTGGAGTTGAACTTCGTGTTATGACGTGTTTTGGGCGTTCAACTCCGGATCATGACGTTTTTCTGGCGTTTAACTCCAGACAGCAGCATGAACTTGGCGTTCAACGCCAGGTTACGTCGTCAATCTTCGAATAAAGCATGGACTATTATATATTGCTGGAAAGCTCTGAATGTCTACTTTCCAACGCCGTTGAGAGCGCGCCAATTGGAGTTCTGTAGCTCCAAAGTGCAGGGAGGTCAGATTCCAACAGCATCAGCAGTCCTTTTGTCAGCCTCTTTCAGAGTTTTGCTCAAGTCCCTCAATTTCAGCCAGAATTTACCTGAAATCACAGAAAAACACACAAACTTTTTGCTCAAGTCCCTCAATTTCAGCCAGAATTTACCTGAAATTACAGAAAAACACACAAACTCATAGTAAAGTCCAGAAATGTGAATTTAACATAAAAACTAATGAAAACATCCCTAAAAGTAGCTTGAACTTACTAAAAACTACCTAAAAACAATGCCAAAAAGCGTATAAATTATCCGCTCATCAAGGTTTCTCTGAATTGTTGATTTTTAGTTTCTCTTGACTTTCTCTTCAGAGTCCTTTCAGGTTCAGGATCAGCTTCAACAAGAGTGCCTTTTTTCCTTGTTCCTGCTCATATAGGGAAGAAGAGAACAAGAAAAGAAAGAGGAATCCTCTATGTCACAGTAAAGAGGTTCCTTATTGTTAGTAGAAGAAGAAAGAATAAAGAAAGGAGAATCCAAACAGAAGGGTAAGGATAGAGGCAGTGATTGGAGATGAAGAGAGGTGAAGAGAAGTGTTAGTAAATAAATAAATAAATAGAAGAAGAGAAGAAAGAGAGAATTCGAAAATAATTTTGAAAAAGTAGTTAATGATTTTCGAAAATTAAAGATAAGATATAATTAAAATTAAAATTTAAAACAATAAAAAAGAATTTTTGAAAAAGAGATGAGATATTTTCGAAAATTAAAGAGGGAAAAGTAGTTAGGTTGTTTTGAAAAAGATAAGAAACAAACAAAAAGTCAAATAGTTAGTTGGAAAAGATGTTAAAATCAAATTTGAAAAGATAAGAAGATAAGAAGTTAGAAAAGATATTTTAAAATCAAATTTTTTGAAAAAGATAAAATTTTGAAAAAGATATGATAAAAAGATAAGATAAGAAGATATGATAAAAAGATATGATAAAAAGATAAGATACTTAAGAAAAAGATATTTTGAAAAAGATTTAATTTTTTTAAAATTAAAATTGATTACTTGACTAATAAGAAACTAAAATATAGGATTCTAGAATTTAAAGATTGAACCTTTCTTAACAAGAAAGTAACAACTTCAAATTTTTGAATCAATCACATTAATTGTTAGTAAAGTTTCAATTTCAATTTTTTTTTTGAAAAAAAAGATAAGAAAAAGATTTTGATTTTTTTTTAAATTTCGAAAATTATTAAAAAAAATGAAAAAGATGTGATTTTTAAAAAAGATTTTGAAAAGATAAGATTTTTAAAATTGAAAATTTGACTTGACTTATGAGTAACAACTAATTTTAAAATTTTTTTGACTAAGTCAACTTAATTTTTCGAAAATTTGGAGGAAATTAAGGAAAAGATATTTTTTTTGAATTTTTAATGATGAGAGAGAAAAACACAATTATGACCCAAAACATGAAAATTTTGGATCAAAACACATGATGCATGCAAGAACACTATGAATGTCAAGATGAATATCAAGAACATATTTTTGAAAAATTTTTTATGCAAAGAAAACATGCATGACACCAAACTTAGTAATTTTTTAATGCTTGGAAAATATGAATGCAAAGATGTACATGAAAAACAACAAAAGACACAAAACAAGAAATCATCAAGATCAAACAAGAAGACTTACCAAGAACAACTTGAAGATCATGAAGAACACCATGAATGCATGAATTTTTCGAAAAAAATGCAAGAACAATATGAATATGCAATTGACACCAAACTTAAAAATTGACTCAAGACTCAAACAAGAAACACAAAATATTTTTGGTTTTTATGATTTTATGATTTTTTGGTATTTCTTTATTTATTTTCGAAAAAAAAGAAAAAAATTTTTGAAAAATTTTTGAAAACAAAACAAAAAGAAAATTACCTAATCTGAGCAGCAAGATGAACCGTTAGTTGTCCATACTCGAACAATCCCCGGCAACGGCGCTAAAAACTTAGTTGACGAAATTGTGATTCATATGTTTATGTATTTTGTAAAATTCATTGCTCTTTCTTTCCCTGGCAATGGCGCCAAAAACCTGGTGCCAATACCATGGTTCACAACTTCGCACAACTAACCAGCAAGTGCACTGGGTCGTCCAAGTAATACCTTACGTGAGTAAGGGTCGATCCCACAGAGATTGTTGGTATAAAGCGAAAAAGAAAAAATGTCTAATCTAGAAAATTAATCAACCGGTAGTTTGTTAATCACAATTAATCCCTGTCAATGGCACCATAAAACTTGATGACCGGAATTCACTACCCACATATAATGAATCCGTTCTTTGGCAAGCGCACCAAAATTATCATCAAGTAATAACCCACAATGGAGTGGGATCATATCCACAGAGATTAATTGGATTAAGCAAGCAATAGTTGATTAATTATTCTAGTTAGACGATTCAAGTTTAAGTGATAATCACCAAGAAATGTAAATGACTTGAAATTAAAGGAAAGCAATAAAGTGCAAGAAAGTAAATGGCAAGGAAAGTAAAGTACAAGAAAGTAAAGTGCTGGAAATGTAAAGTGCAGAAAATGTAAATAACCACAAAGTAAATAAAAGAAAGAAAGATAAAATAAACATTGGGATCAAAAGATATTGCATTCTCCGGATTAATTGATTTCATCTCATGTTCAATCATGCAACTCAATGACCTCTTGGCAATCATGATTGATTGAGCCCCAATTCCTTGGTGACTCAATCTCTCAAATCTTGATCAATAGCCAATTCCTTGGTCTAATTGCTCATGAGAAGAGATAAAGCTTGTTCCCTGATTATACCACACATCCTCATAGGTCCAAGTAAAGGGAGGATTATATGTCACCATATCCAAACACCAAAACCCAAATCCTACTCAAGTGTGAGAAAGAATTTCAAGCATGATTTTATGTTTCCTCTTCCAAGGTTTCCCATAATACCCAATTGCATTCAATCTCTTTTCCAAGATAATTGAATGCTAGAATGAAGAACGAAATCCTTTCTAGTAAATCAAAGAGAGATGAATAGAAGAAGAAGAATAAAAGCAATCAATCCATTCAAAAACAATAGAGCTCTCTTTCCTAATGGAAAGAGTTAGTAATTCATAACTAAATTATTTACAAAGTAAGAAAGAAAAGAGGAGAAGTTGATGGTGAACAGAGAGGGTCCTAAGACTTTCCCCAATCCAGCATGCCTAATTCTAGGAACTAAGGCCTTTATATAGGCTCTCCTAAATTACAAACTTAAATGAAATTAAAAGCAAATTACAATGAAATGAAAATAAACTATTCTAGATGCTTCTTGTGGCCTTGATTGGTTGACAATTGTAGCTTGAATGAGAGTTGGAGTGGGCTTGGTTGAAGGTTGGGGGCTAGAGGAAGAAGTTGGCGTGTGGTTCCAAGTGCCACTCCCACTTGATTTTTCCCTTTGGAGTATGACCCACTTTGTATGTTGAAAGTAAGGAGATGGTTGGGCCTCAAAATGAATGTCCACTATAAATTATTATATATGGTTGGAAAGCCCTGGATGTCAGCTTTCTAACATCTTTAAAATCAACTCATTTGGATCTCTGTAGCTCAAGTTATGCCCATTTGAAGGTGACTAGGTCAGTCTGTCAGGTAGCCCGGCGTGCCACGCCCACTTCTGGCGTGCCACGCCCTATATGTTGTGAAACTGGCGTGAAACGCCCAAAACTGGCATGCCACGCCTTCAATGATGCACCAAAATCTCCTCTTTGACCATTTGAACTGGCGTGCCACGCCCAAGGCTCCAAGTGGCACGCCCATTGTATGAAAGGGGTTGGCGTGCCACGCCTTCGATATCAAGTGGCAAGCCCAGCTTTTGCATTGCTGAAATAATGGCATTTTGTACCTTTCGTTTTAAAGTCCACCACAGAGTGTTATATATCGTTGTAAAGCTCTTGATGTCAGCTTTCTAACGCCACCAAGATCATCTCATTTAGACTTCTACAACTCAAGTTATGTCCCTTTCAAGATGAAGAGGGCAGGCTGGTAACTCTGCAGTGACGTGTTTTGCTCCTTGTGTTTTTAGGGTCAATATCTTCCTCAATTCTAGTCTTTATTATAAAGTATTATATAAGGTTAGAAAGATCTAGATGTCTACTTTCTAATGGCACTAAAAGCACTTCATTTGGAGTTGTGTAGCTCAAGATATCTTCATTTGAATGAGAAGAGGTTAGGCTGGCATATGCCCCGGCGTGCCACGCCCATAGTGGGGCTCAAAATCACTCCTCTGTAAGTTAAGCCTGGCGTGCCATGCCCATATTACCAAGTGGCACACCCTCTTTGAGACTTGGCTTCACAAACTTGGCGTGCCCCGCCCATAGCACCAAGTGGCACGCCTAAGTCACAATTAAGGTTGGCGTGCCACGCCTTCGACATCAAGTGGCACGCCCATGTTAAACTTTTCAATCTCTCTTGCTGGAATGTTTGCCTGGCGTGCCACGCCCAGAACACCAAGTGGCATGCCCATTGATGAGAATAGGCTTCAAAAGCTTGGCGTGCCACGCCCAGATTCCAAGGGGTACGTCCATTGTGTTTTTCCTCCTTTTTATTGCAGCACAAACCCATTTCAAAGCAATGTACCATAATATATATCATTTGATTCATGAAATTGCATTGATTCAATGAGATTATGCTCTTTTATGGCCCTTTTATATAAGAAAAAGGGTACATGATGCGAAGTCATCAGCTCTATTCTTCATGTTCCTTCCTCTTTTGCATGTTTCTCTTCCATCTTCTAAGCCATTCCTGCCCTATAGATCCTGAATCCACTTAACAAACACGTCATGGCATTGAATGGTAATAGAAGAGGATTAAAATTTAGAATTTTTAAGGTTAAAGAATCATGTTTTAAAGCATGAAGCATAATTAGGTAGGAATCACAAAAACATGCAATTTATTTGAATAAGTGTGAAAAATATTGATAAAACCTACCAAATTCTACACAAGATAAACCCTAAAATTGGGATTTATCATGAAGCTCCTCAATCCTTTACAAATTCTCTCTCTACACTCACAGCACCATCATGTATAATAAATTTGGTGAGTTCAGAGAAATAACAGTGAGAGAAGAGCTTCACGAATGTGAGAAATATGACCAAAGCTTTCTTGGGTTAGCTCACATCCATGAAAGCAAATTTCATCTCGTTTAACAAACTAATTCAAAGAGTGCATCATCTATAATTAGCAACAACTTTTCAACTAACTTCTCAATTAGAAAATCTAACTAACTCTTTTCAACTAATATAAGGAGCTACCACATCATCTAAACTACTTAACTACCTACTTCTAATATTTATAGTTGTCATAACTGAACTGCTAATCGAACCGGTAAGGTTACTGAGTCACTGGGTCAACTGGTGGGCCACTGGTCGAACCGATTAATCCGGTATAATTAAATAATTGTATAAAATTTAATTTTTTTTATTATAAGTACTTTTATTTTATTTTTATAAAAATAATTATCAATTTCAAATTTTAATACCTTATTAATTAGTTAATATTTATTGTATTATTATATTATTATAGGTGAAAATTCACGTATAGTTATTTTCATGTGAAGTTGATATTTAAGAATCGTTAGATGATTTGATATGTTTGACTAAATATCATCTAATAATTTTCAACTATTAACTTCATATAAAAACAACTGCATGTAAGTCTTTACCTATTATTATATACTACAAGTATTTATTGAAGAAATAATATTAATAGATATATAATCATAAAAAAAATAAATAGTGATTAATAAAAATTTTAACTTTTTAATTTGTATATATTTAATAAAATTTATAGTTAAATAAAATATAATTTATTTTAAAATAAGCGACTTTAAGGGTACGCTTTTCTCCGTGTTGCCTTTTTATAAGAGAAAAGGATACACAATTGTGGCATCATTTAAAAAGTGTAGCCTTAGGTACTATAGAAATCACTTATAAAGCGTAGCCGTATGTTAATATATATGGGTTCACTTTTTGTATCAAAGAGAGCGCTTTTAGAGAGTAGTTTATTTGTTAAGTTTTGGATACACTTTAAAAGTGATGCCTAATGTATCTAGAACAAAAAAATTGACACTTGGTGATTTTTTCCTCTTTTTCCTGAAAGCAAACTCAGCTCACACACTTAGTGAAATATTTTTCGTTTCCCTCCAAAGCTCCCTCATCCCTTCCAGAGAACTGACCATCGCGAAGATCCAAAACCTCTCACTATCGTCATTGCCCGTCGTCGCCCCCCACTCACCACTTACCCCACTCACTACATCACTGCAAACTCACCACTCACCGCCACACACCATCGCTGCGCACTGACCGTCGCTACTCTTCGCCCTCCTGCACTGATCGTCGCTGCGCCGCCCTCACCATCGCCATCCTTCATAGTGTCACATATTCTTAGGAAGGTGGTTAGATGTTGATTGGGGTCTTCTTGGGCACTTCCTCCGAATGAACAGTTGTTTTGAACAAGGGTGATGATCTGGGGTTTTAATTCAAAGTTATTGGCATGTATGGTTGGCTTTTGGATACTACTTCCACAATTTCCTGGGTTTGGATTGATGTAAGAGCCTATAACTCTTCTCTCTTGCCCAGCATGATTCACAGGGCCTTCTCTGGCATGGTTGTGAACTTCTTCTTCACGGTTATTTTCCAGGTTCTCCTCCATGTTTGTTTCAAAGTATTCTTCCTCTTCCTCAGCACCAACAACTCTTTACCCTTTTGCTTTCCTCCTTAATCTAAGGAAGGTCTTCTCAGGTTCAGAATCAAAGGAAGTTGAAGGTCCGCTTCTTCTCCCTGTCATACAACTAACAAAACACACAACAAGAAATAAAATGAAGAGATTATTCTTGTTAGAGTGGCTGTTAGTGTGAGTGGTGCAATTTATCAAACAGTTAGTGGATTATTGACCAAAATTGTAAATAACTACAAAGGAAAAGAAAACGAAGAGGGGAGATGGGGGAGAGGAAGAAAATAACTTATACTGAAGGTAAATGACTAGGTAAAATAAACAAGAAAAGAAAATGCTCAATCTAGTGATCTTCCAACTTAATCATTGTCGATACAAAATTAATCCCTGACAACGGCGCCATAAACTTGATGCACAGAAATTCGTCTCTCAACAAATTTTCCTTCGGCAAGTATACCGAATTGTCGTCAAGTAAAAACTCATAATAGAGTGAGGTCGAATCCCACAGGAATTGACTGGTCAAGCAACTTTAGTTGAAAAAAATGTGCTAGTTGAGCTAAACAGAAATTGAGTTGAGAATTGCAGAAAATTAAATGGCGGGAAAGTAAATTGCAGAAAGTAAATTGCAGAATCTTAAATGGGGATTTGGAGAAATGAGCATAAAGATAAATGATAGAAAGTAAAGAGAATTGGTAAGATCATAAATGGGGGATTCATTGGGCTTAGGAGATGTTGCATTCTCCGGATCAAGCTCATTCTCATCTCTTCCTCAATCAATGCATTCATTGATCTCCTTGGCAATCTTAGGTGACTGGATCCCAATTCCTTGGCAACCCAATCTCTCTAAGCTTGAACAATTGCCCAATTCTGTGATTTAATTGCTCATGGGAAGAGATGAAGTATGGTCACTGATTATACCACATGTATTTCCAAATCAAAGTGTTGGGAGGATTATATGTCACTATATCCGTCCAAACCCTAATTTGGTCCAACATGAGAAAGCATTTCTAGCATGATCTCCTCATCCCTTTTCCAAGGCTCAGAAGAGATCCAATTATGGAGAGTTTCTTTTCCAAGACAACTAACCAATTGAATTAAGATCGAAAGCTTTCTAGTAAATCAAGAGAAAAGAAAGAGGAAGAAGAATGAAAACTATAATTGATCCATCAAATTACAACAGAGCTCCATAACCCAATGAAAGGGGGTTTAGTTGTTCATAGCTCTGAAAATGGAAAATGGTAGAGAAGAGTACATTCTAAAACAAACTAGAAAGTGCAGAAAAGTAAATATACAGTATGTAGTTCTCCAAAATGACAAGCTTCTCTCTAGTTCAAAACCACTCATATATATACTACTCTTCTTGATCTTTTAGTCAATTCTTCAAGTCTTGGATATGGGCCTTTAATCCTGAGTTGAAGCAGTTACAATCTTCAGTGGGCTCAGCTTTGCTTGTAGAAAAAGTGTGAGTTAGGCATGGGTGGACGTTAGTTAGGACGTTAGGGGTGTTAACGTTAAGTGAAAATGTGGGTTCGAGAACGTTAGTGACGATCACCTTTTTCACTAACGTTCCAAACCAAAATGATCCACGTTAACTTCAATATTAGTGGCACTAACATGACCACTAACGTTGCCTCTTGGTCCTTCGCAAACGTTATTGGCATTCACCTTTTTCAATAACGTTGCCTCTTAGTCCTTCGCAAACATTATTGGCATTCACCTTTTCCAATAACGTTGCTCTTTGCCTCTTTTCCCCACGTTAGTGATCCACATTAGTATAACTAACATGGCCCTTAACGTGGGCATGCCTAAGCTTCGAGAGTATTAGTGACACTTACCTTTGTCACTAACGCTCCAAACGTCCCTCCTTCCCACATTAGTGCCTCACGTTAATTGCATTAACGTGACCACTAATGTGGTGGTGATTGCCATCTCCAACGTTAATGAAAAAGGTGAGTGTCACTAACGTTGGCCTATCATGCTTAGCTCCACGTTATTCTTCACGTTAGTGGTCTTAACGTGACCACTAACGTGGGCACTATTGGCTTAGTCCAATGTTAGTGACAAAGGTGAGTGTCACTAACATTGGCGATTGCTTTCTCCTCCCACGTTAGAGTTCACGTTAATTGGATTAACGTGACTCTTAACGTGGCTAAATGTGCCTTTTTAGAATGTTAGTGGTATTCACTTTTACCACTAACGTTGGAGCTCTCCTTCTCATCTACGTTAGCTACTACGATAATGTAATTAACGTGGCAACTAACGTGGGCTATGATGGCTTCGAAGGCGTTATTGGCGATCACTTTTTCCATTAACGCTACAAGCTTATTCCCATTCCACGTTAGTGGTCACGTTAATTAGATTAACGTGGCTACTAACGTGGCTCTTCCTTGCTTCCTTTGTCCTGAAATCAAGCAATTAAAGTGCATCAAAGCTCTGTTCCAAGGCATGAGATTATGCATTATCCATTTTATCATTAAATCCCTGCATAATTTTCATAAAACCATGTAAAGTTCACAATATTTGCTTGAATCAGGGTGTAAGTGTATTTTTATCCAAAACTTGCTTATTTACTAAGAAAATGCATGAAACTATCCTAAAACAGTAAAGAAAAGGTCAATGAAATTGACCAAGATGCCCTGGCATCACATTTCCATTCCCACATCACTTGGTTCTCATACTTGATAAGCCTTCAAGGTCCAGCTTCAGACAAAAGAATACACATTGGTCTAGTTTGAATTGTATCAAAGGATTTGTCAGTGCAGATGCCTCTCTAATTCTGATTTGGGTATCCTTCTTTACTTTGACAACTTCTAATCTTATGGTTGTTGAGAATGAATTGTGGTCTTAATATTGGTTAGGATTTTTCCTTTTATAATTATGGTATGAATGATATAAAAATAAAATTTTTACTTTGTGAAATTACTAAAACATGGTAAATAATTTCAAAACTAATGAAAATTTGTGAGGGAAGGATCACTATTTTAAAGAGAATATACAAAACTATAAAACAAACTTAAATACAAGTTTTTCCCAACAAAAACCTGGTAAATTGAATCCACTTGTTCAATGCCTTTTATGAACTTCATCTATCTTGTTATGCTGTTCGGAGCACTTGATTTGCCAATGATGAAAATGACTTTGCTGTGTCTTGCATTTCTGTAGTTTTAACATTAATACCCTACCAAATCATAAGAGTGAAATGTGAAAAGTAAAGAACATGCATCTCTTTTTGTGTTCTACATTTTTTTGTGTTAAACCAAAATACTTTACCTGCAGTTTGTTCAAGTTCTCATGCAGCTTGCTTCTGACAATTTAGCAGCACTTGTTTCCTGCATTATCAGATTTTTCCTTGAATCATTTTTATATTTCTTGTTGTGTTATTTTTTTGTGTATCGAAAATGTAGGGAACATGAAATTTGATTAATTCTTGAGTTTTTTTATTGGAATTTTTTTATCCTAATCTACTGCAATTTGCTCCTATACTTATTCTTTCCTAAAAACTCTCAAGTTGCGCTATTTTTTTATTTGAGATGTTAATTTTCCAAACAGTTTTTATATGAATAAAGTTATTTGATGAATCTCAATTGATTGTTTACACTCAACTTGTGACCTTCATTTATTTGTTTTCACAACTTCATTTCTCCTACATGATGATAATATAATTTGTCTTGAACTTTTAGGGTTTCGATCCGTTGAATGCTGCAGACTTTCGTGTCTTTATCAGTTTTAGGGGCAACGTCACGCGCACCAACTTCGCTATTTATCTTCGCGAAGCTTTGAACAACGAACAACAAATCAAAGTGGTCATGGATGAGGATCTCCCAAAGGAACAGAGCATAGGGCCTTTACTCTCGAAGGCTATTGAAAGTTCACATGTATCTATTGTTGTTTTCTCACAGGACTATGCTTCCAGCGAGTGGTGCTTGTATGAATTGGTCAAGATATTAGAGACCAGGAAATAAAAAGGACAGGAAGTTCTCCCAGTTTTTTATAACATTGATCCATCAAACGTGAGGCACCAGCGTGGAAGTTTTAAGCAAGCATTCGAAACGTACATGCAGAAATTTGGCCCTCGTGTGGTTTAGAATTGGAAGTCCGCTTTCACTGAAGCAGCAGATTTGATTGATTGGGACTCAAAGTCAGCTAGGTGAGACCTTAATAGTTATCTAAACATTAAATAAAATACAAAAATTATTATTTCAATTAAAAATAAGTCAGTCGGTTTAATATGCCAGTTGAGTTGTGTGTGAAACTCTTATTCTCTCACCAATTTAGATTTCTTTCAACAAAAGAATAAGTATATCTAGTATGCTTTTTAATTTTGGTTTATTTTCATATTATGCTAGGGGTGATGCTGATCTTATTAAGCAGATAGTTAAATATGTTCTGCAGATAAAGAATTCCCCGTAGCGAATCCAAGGCTTGAGACGAGGAATCTTGTGAATTTTATTGAGAATTATTATATGAAAATTGATACATGTATATATAGTTGACTAATGATTTATATTAGAAAATACTTATATAGGATATTTTTTTTTTGTAGAGTATTAGTAGTAAATTCTAAGTGGTATTATGGTTATTTTGATATGGCTATGCTTACTTTAGTGTGAGATGTATAAATATTTACAATTAACTTTATTTTAGTACTTTTGGATCATTATTATAAATATATTTTGGTTAGAGATAATTTTTATTTAAAGAAATTATTTAGTATAATTGTGTATTTATTTTTTTATAATATTTATTATACATATAATCATATTATTAAATATTATGTTGTATTAATAACTATTAGAATATATTAAAAAAAAAGAGGGACCTAAGACTACACTTATAAATGGTAGCCATGGTATATAATGTGGCTACGCTTTACAGGTGATGCAGTAGCATTGAAAAGCGTAGCCTATTCTAGTAAAAATGGAAGCTGAAAAGCGTAGTCTTTGGTCTTGGACAACATCACTTGAAAAGCACATTCTATTTCCAAACGCCAAAAGCGTAGCCCTTGGTGTAGAAAACCGTAGCCTTTGAGAACAGACAACGACTGAATAGGAATCACTCCAAAAAGCGTAGCCGTAGCCCAAAAAACATAACCGTAGCCTAAGACATCATTTTTTTCACTTGTAGCTATACTTTTCAAGTGTATTTGAATTGATATTTTTCTTGTAATATGCAATACTAAAAAGCATTCCAGCTTAGTAATATGATGATCTTTCTTGTATTCCAAATCTCTAACTCATGTAACAACCATATAATACCATTATTATTATTATTATTATTGTTATTATTATTATTATTATAACAACAACACCAATACCGTCAATTTCATAAATTTTTTTTGTGTGATGCTATTTTTCTTTGAAGGTTTACGTATTGTAATTTTTCCCTTTACGACGTTACTTATAACCATCTGCACTTAATTATTATTAGTTAAAAAATTTTTAAAAGTAAGTCGTTAATAGTTGGGGGAGGGAAAGGGGATTTAACCCTGCAATTACAAATAAACTGCCCTAAGACTAATTTTTATTACTTATTAGAGTTTATATTATCTCAAAATAATAATATTAAAGACCAAAATATCCCCTTTATTTTTATCATTATCCTTATGGATATGAACTGGAGTCGAATTATGGTTTTATTCGAATAACTATAGCGGAGTTAGACCAACTTATTAAGTGATGAATCATATCAATGAAGTAGTGCTTGATATTACCTAAAATCTGAAAATAATAAATCTTCAATATTATAAAATAATCCGATCCGCTCAAGTCGTTCTTAATTAATACTCAACCTGTATACTGACACGTAGGAACACTATTTTTTATCTAATAAATGCAAATATACTGTTGTTTGGGACAAGACGATGCATAATGGGGATAATGGCTTGTTGGTTATATTTAGGAAATGAACAAATTAAAGGGTCATACATGCTTGGAATGCCAAAAACCACATAAAAACCAATGCCTTGTATGATAACCTACCCGGGTCCCGGGGACAAAATTGGAGAGATATGATGTCCACACAAAATTGGCAGTACGTAAGAGGAAAGGAAATCAAAATTATTACCAGTAGTGACATGAATTAATTAATTAGTCCATCATGTCAACCAAATAAATCCAAACCAGACACAAAATTATTGACAAGATTTCACAATGGTTGTTATACACCACACTTGATGCTAAAATCAAAATGAAGGACGGACAACAAATAGCTTCCCCCGGACCCCATTTATGGTGGTTTTAATTGGGAAGGGTGGCCCTTCAGTTAAATGGAGATTGAGACTGTTGTCAACGGTTAAGTCATCATGCCTTCATGTTAAATCTGAAAAGATTAACGTGTAATCACCTTCAAGGCAATCAAATTGTTGGTGATAGTTTTAAGTAAGTTATAAAGATCATATGGTAAGAGGAAAGGAAATCAAAATTATTAACAGCAGTAGTGTCAATCCTATCTTTAATTAAGAGCTTATAAAAGAATTTATAGATTAGTCATAAAAATAATTTGAGTAATAGGATAAGTGACTAAAGAATTTTACGATAAACCTATATAGGATTTCAAGGAAAATAAAGTATTAAAGTTCTAGAGAAAATTTTATTTTAAATTTCTAGTTTTTTTATAAAAATAAAATAAGCTAAGTCTTTAGCAAGATTTAAATACTAAACTTATTATAAGTCTTTAAAAATTATAATATTGAACATAATTTATCCTTTTTCCAAAGATCTACAGATCCGCCGTTGTAATTTTTCAGAAATTTATTTAAATTTTTTTTCTTAGGAGTCGTCTATTCCAAAATTTTCTGAAGAATTTAGTTGTGCTGATATTTTATTTTCTTTAAACACCTATACAAATCCATCGCATACATCCTCAATGACCTACTTATCTTATCTGCTCAAACAATTTTTGTGTTGACATCAAGAATTAAATTTATGTCCTAACAATAATATATGATGTTATCTGTTGTTGTTTGTGCTAATCAATTTGAGATATTATTCCATGACATAATAATTCCTGAAATTGGGTTTTAATCATTTTTGTATTGGATAAATTAATTTTTAATGAAAATTAAAAAATTTGATAAATTAGTTTTTAATAAAATAAAATAAAAAATTAGTGTCTAACATTGTTTAAGAAAAAAAAGTGACAAAATAATCTTCAATTTTTTTGAAAACAAATATAATTGGTTGATTAAATTGTCTAAAATTTTAAAAATAAGAGACTAGTCAGCTTAATTATTATTTATCAGAGATCAATTTATCTAATATCCTAAAATGTTAGAGGCTGATTTGTTAGGTTTTTTTTTGTTAAAAAATTAATTTGTCTGATATAAAATTTATTGAGAAGGAATTGAGATCAATAATACTACTAGAAATCAGTATTTTTTGGACGAATTTTGAGACTAAATTGAGATAAATATCGCACAAATTAGAAACAATTTTTTTTTTCGAACAAAATTGAGACAATTTTTTTTTGTCCAAAAATGCTTGTTGCTAATTTATATTTTGTCTGAAATATCATATGAAAATTTTTTCAGACGATTTTGTGACGGATTTTGAATAGGCAATTTATATTATATATGATCTACTTTCTATATTAAGACCATTATAATAAACAAATTTTTTATATTACGTCATTGAAATTATAAACACATAATAAAGTTATGAAAAAGTTAATTACAATAAAAGACTTAAAAAATATTTATTATTAAAATTTTTTGTCCATAAATGTAATCAAACTAAAAAAAGAAAAAAAAATTAAACCAAAACAAAGAAAACATTTAAAAAGTCACAAATCATGAATAAATTAAAATGTACTAACTAATTCACTTAAAAATTTCTTAATCAAAATCGGAAAAAACATATACTCCAGACATCAATTGTAACACTCTAATTTGTCTAAGCTTTACCTCGCGTCGTAAATCAAAAGTTAATCAAAGGTTACGACAGTTCTAAACTCATACATATAATATATAGAAAGAATTAATAATATATAGAAAGAATTAATATAATCGAGAAGCCCGATAAAGGATATAGCTCAAAAATAGAATTTGAAAAGTGCAAAACGTACTCACGAAGCTACAAACTTAACGCGCAGGATAAAGATATAATATGACAAAATATCAGAGTAGTATAGCATAAAGATCTAGCCATGGCTCGCGGAGTTTAAGCCAGCTAGCTATATATATAGACAAGATAGAATTCTGAAAGTTAAAAAAAATAGCTTATACAAGTTTTCTCTCAAGATAAGCCTCTAGGCAAAAGTAAATACAAAAGATGAGAGATATAAACAAAATAAACAAGGAGACTCCAAAACAGATAGAGATCTTCCGCTCTGTCACCACTAAAATAACTCACCGAGGTGGGTTGTGACCTGCATCTGAAAAAAAGGCAATCCTAGAACTTCACATCAAATACGGATATTCAAGCTTAGATTAAATTAAATAAATAAAGAACTTAAACCATAAACCGGATTATCTAAACTTAGGAGAATTCTATCTAATACTGAACACACAGTTGTATCCCACAGCCTTCACTAACCTAACCTCCATGCGATCCCATTGCCACCGCTTACCTTCCTCCTCAACACCAAACAATCACAATAAATACAAGCAAGTAAATTACAAGTAATATACATGTACATCGAGTAAAACAACTAGCAAATAAGCATATTATTCATTTAGGTAAGAGATGCAATTAGGCAAAGCAAACAAAACTCATAGGAGATGCACATGATGAATGCCTATCCTATTGGCTCGTGATATCACTTGTCGATCTATGAATGCCAACCCGACACATCCTTTCGAATGTCGCCTTTCTGCCACATCCGAGGATATAGCGCCTGGCACGCTTTTTTTTTGAGGATATAATGCCTGGCACACTATTGTTCCGAGGATATAGTGCCTGGCACACTCTTGCGGCAGAGAAGGAAAACAACAACAACATCTATTTCATCATAAATCATTCCAAGGATATAGTGCCTGGCACATTATCCACATCCAACAAGTCCATCGACCTCAAATCATCACTAGTCATCACCATTCCTCATATCAAATCACTTTCAATTATCAATTCTCAACATTCCAAGGATATAGTGCCTGGCACACTTTCTTTCAATATCCACCAAGTTCATAATAAGAATCATCAATTCTTAATCCCATTCCAAACTCTTTAGTAGATTAGTTTCTCAATTCGTTGTCAGTAATCACCAAGCTCACTACTCTTCCTTCTCTCTCAACGAAACTCATCCTCAATATACCAGAAACCTACCTCCGTTCTCTAACTTTTCAAAGTAAAATCCAAAGTAAATCTCCTATGACCTTTCCCATGTTTTGATACCTGAAAAATAAGCCGAAGAGTCTTAAATGGGTGTCATAGAAGTTTACAAGCTTGTTGGGAAGGTGAAATAGTTAAAAACAAGGTTTTAGTTGAAGAACAAGGCATGTGTGTGCGCACCGTGCGCACGCCTAGGACAGTTTTCAAATGTGTATACCCTCAAAAGAGTACAGGTAGTAAAAATTTCAACTTTGTTCATCCACACAAGGCGTGCGAATACCCTCAAAAGAGTGCACCTTCCAACGTGTGCGTGCGCACAGGGCTGTGCGTGTGCACAGGTTGTAAAACTCCCTTGGTTGTGTGCGTGCACAGGTCATGCTAGCGCTCCCAATAGCAAGCCTTCCCCTATGTATGCATGCACACAAGTTCAAAAACACACAGGGGGTGTGCGCACACACAAGGCTGTGCATGCGCACATACCAGAAATCACAAAATTCTACAACTTTGCTGAATTTCAGATTTTGACACCAAAATTTGAATGATCATAACTTTCTCTACAAAAATCCAAATTTTACAAACTTTATATAAATTTGAATATTTTTCAAGGAGCTTTAATTATAAACAAATCTCAACAAATTTGGAAAATTGAGGCACAAGTTATGACTCGTCAAAGTTCACTAAAATCCAGTTTTTACCAAAATTCCACAATGCTCTCAATTTTCCATTTTCACTACCAAAACTAAATCAAAGCCACATTAACTCCATCCCACAATAGATTTTACCATTTATGCTATAATCCACTACTCATATCGTCAATTCTCAAACCCAATTATCAATGATTTCATACTAAAACCCCTTCTCATCCAACAAACTTAACAATAATCATTTTACCACTTTCAATTCATCAACATCAACCTCCTTCATTCTCAATATCAATAATCAATATTATTTAACAACATCAACAATATTTCTTATCCAAATTCATCACACATCATACATCAACAACATTATTCAACAACTTCAACAACATTAATTCATCATACATCATCAACCAACCTAACTCAACAACCACTACAAATCCTTATCAATTCCAACAATCATCACCAAACAATATCTAACATTAACCAACATCATAATACATCATTAACACCAATAATCCTCAACAATCACCATCATCATGCGTATACCACAAACAACCACATATCGAATTCAATCCTATCCTATGGGCTACTAGTCTAAGTTTCCAAAAATATTACATATTACATAAGGGAAACCAAAATCATATGTTGGCCGATTTTCAATATGCACAAAATACAAAAAGCTTGATTTCAACAAGATCAACAAGCCTCAAGCACCAACACCACCTCCAAGATTCACCAACTATCAAGCTATACACATATATCATACCAAGATTCAACACTATAGCTAACCAAAACATCAAACCACAAGAGTTTGAAGAGACTCACCTTACCCAACGAGGTTAGGGATAAAATCCAACAATTACCTGCTTTTAGAGATCACCTAAACAACCAAAACTACAAAATCTACTCAAAAACCAAACCCCCCAAAAATGCAGAAGTTAGGGCAGGAAACTGGTGTGTGAGTTTTGAGATCTTACCCAAAAAAAACCTAGAGAGAAAGAAAGACCTCATCGAGAGCTTCGCGTGGCCGTAAACGGCTCGTCAATCAGAGTTTCGTAGCTCAAGTTATGGCTCCTGGAAGATGGAGGTGAATAGTAACATCACCTCTTCTCCTCTCTTATCTTCAAACCGCACCTCTCTCTCTCTCTCTTTGGGCTGGAAAATGAGCTAAATGAGCTTATATATATTAGCCCTTGGACCCGGTTTGGACCCGTTCCAATCCATTAGCGTTTTTGTAGGCCAAAACCTTTAAGATTAGTGCCTCGTTTTCAATTCTAAATTATTTTTACCCTTTCAATACAACAAATCAATTTTCAAAATCTTATTTTTCCAAAATACGCGGTACTGGACATACTAGAGCCGGTATTGCCAACTGAAGTACCAGTACGCATTTTTACAAAAACTTTTTGAAAGAGATACATTTTCCAACTTAGAAAAATTCATTGAAATCAAATTTCACCTTTATAGATTCAAATTAAAACTTCTAAATTTTGAATCTATCTTGGACACTTAAAATTATTATTTTTATTAAAACAGTTTTATGGGAAAACTCCGGTTCTTACATCAATCACTCATGTTATCATCCTCGTCATCACTAAAGCCTGTCCCAGGCTCATCTTCCGCGGGAATAGACAAGGTTGAAGGAAATGGGAGATTCAACTTTTTATTTAACACATGAAGTGTTTTTTCAGCAGAACCAATTCTTTTCTGTTGAGCTTTTAGTTGACATTCTTGATCTTTTAACTTGTGCTGAGCGTCATCCAACTTAATCTTTTGCTCTTCATTGATCATTTTTAGCTCCTTTGCCTTTTCTTTCCATAGGTGAAGTTGTTGCTCAATATTTAGTTCTTGCTTTTTTCATGATTATGTCTTAGTCTTCACTAAAGTATGTGTGGGTGTTACCTCAAATGAAAAGGATCATCTTTTGATAATTAAAAACTATCCTAAACTCCTAAGAACTGCCTGAATTGCTCTAAATTAAAGTTCATAGAGCTTGTTATCGACTCCCTATTTCCTAAAAAGAAATCATATAAAGGCTTTAATTAAAAGGGCAACAAAAAAGAGAGAATCACTGTAATGCAATTGTAACAAAGGGAGATTTTTTATTTTGGGAAGAATAAATATGTCTTGTGTCAAGTATAAATTACATAATCTTTGAATCAAAACCATCAAATACCCCCTTATAGGCAACATGTTTGTCTTGATTTCAGAATTAGATATGGTTTGCATAAACTAAAGAACCAATAACTTGATGCTTTTTAGTTATGGGCTTGTCTACTTCAATGAGGATGTCTTCCTCTATGATAATTCCAGCTGAATTACATAGGTGATAGATGAGATGAGGAAAGGCTAACCTTGCCAAAATGGAGGGCTTGTAAGCCACCTTGTATAGTCCTAGAGGTATGATCTCATGAACTTCCACTTCCTCTCAAACCATGATACTATGGATCATGATAGCCCGATCTACAGTTACTTCGGACCGGTTGCTAGTAGGAATAATAGAATGTTGGATGAACTCCAACCATCCTCTAGCCACGGGTTTGAGGTCCTGCCTTCTCAGTTGAACTGGCTTGCCTTTGGAGTCTCTCTTCCATTGGGCTCCTTCCACACAGATGTCCATGAGGACTTGGTCCAACCTTTGATCAAAGTTGACCCTTCTAGTGAAAGGATGAGGATCTCCTTCCATCATTGGCATGTTGAATGCCAACCTCACGATTTCTGGACTGAAATCCAAGTATTTTTCCCGAACCATTGTTAGCCAATTCTTTGGGTTCGGGTTCATACTTTGATCATGGTTCTTAGTGATCCATGCATTAGCATAGAACTCTTGAATGATTAAGATTCTGACTTGTTGGATGGGGTTGGTGAGAACTTCCCAACCTATTTTCCAAACCTCACGTCGGATCTCTAGATATTCACTCTTTTTGAGCATGAAGGGGACCTCGGGGATCACCTTTTTCTTGGCCACAACTTCATAGAAGTGGTCTTTATGGACCTTTGAGATGAAGCTCTCCATCTCCCATGACTTGGAGGTGGAAGAAACTGCCTTTCCTTTCCTCTTTCTAGAGGTTTCTCCGGCCTTAGGTGCCATTAATGGTTATGGAAAAACAAAAAGCAAAGCTTTTTCCCACACCAAACTTAAAAGGTTAGCTCGTCCTCGAGCAAAAGAAGAAAGAAATGAGGAGAAGAAGAAGAAATGGAGGAGATAAGGAGGGTGAGTGGCTCGGCCAAGGGGGTTTTAGGTGGTTATGATGTGTGAAAATGAAGGAATGAGGAGGGGTATTTATAGGGTAAGAGAGGGGGGATCCGTGTGAGAATGGGTGGGATTGGAAAGGAAGTGTTTTGAATTTGAATGATGGGTTTTGAATTTGTTAAACGCCAGGCTGATGCTCTTTTCTGGCATTAAACGCTAGCCTGGCTACAAATTCTAGCATTTAACGCCCAGAATGTTGCCAGACTGGGCATTAAACGCCCATTCTACTACCCTTACTGGTGTTTAATGCCCGCCAGACACCAGACACGCTTTTCTAGCATTAAACATCAGTCTGTGTGCCATTTCTGGTGTTTAACACCCAAAATGCTGCCAGCCTGGGCGTTAAATGCCCATTTTGCTATTCTTACTGGCGTTTAAACGCGAGTAAGCCTGTCCTCCAGGGTGTGCTATTTTTTATGCTATTTTTGGTTCCGCTTTAATTCTGCAGCTATTTTTTTGTGACTCTACATGATCATCAACCTAAAGAAAACATAGACTAACATTGAAAATAAAATAAAAAAGTAATTAACATAGATAAATAAGATTGGGTTGCCTCCTAATAAGCACTTCTTTAATGTCAATAGCTTGACAGGAAGCTCTTTCAGAGCTTCACAGATGCTCAGAGCATGATTGTGGCCTCCCAATACCAAACTTAGAGTTTGAGTGTGGGGGCTCTGCTTGACTCTGTATGGAAATAATTGGATGAAGCTTTTCATGCTTCTTCTCCATGTTTACAGAAGAAGATCCTTGAGCCTTAAACACAAGGTAGTCCTTATTCAATTGGAAGACTAACTATCCTCTGTCCACATCAATCATAGCCCTTGCTGTGGCTAGGAAAGGTCTTCCAAGGATGATGGATTCATCCACATCCTTTCCAGTGTCTAGGATTATGAAGTCAGCAGAGATGTAGAGGCCTTCAACCTTCACTAAAACATCCTCTACAAGTCCATAAGCCTTTTTCATTTGTTTGTTTGCCATTTCTAGTGAGATTCTTGCAGCTTGTACCTCAAAGATTCCTAGTTTCTCCAATACAGAGAGTGGCATGAGGTTTATACCCGACCCCAAGTCACACAGAGCCTTCTCAAAGGTCATGGTGCCTATAGTACAAGGTATTAAGAATCTTCCGGGACCCGGTTTCTTCTGAGATATTTTCAGCTGAACCAAGGCATTCAGTTTATTGATGAGCAATGGAGGTTCATCCTCCCAAGTCTCATTACCAAATGACTTGGCACTCAGCTTCATGATTGCTCCTAGATACCGAGTAACTTGCTCTTCAACAATATCTTTATTCTCTTTAGAGGAAGAATACTCATCAGAGCTTATGAATGGTAATAGGAAGTTCAGTGGAATCTCTATGGTCTCTATATGAGCCTCAGATTCTGTTGGTTCCCCATTAGGGAACTTCTTAGTGGTTAGTGGACGTCCATTGAGGTCCTCCTCACTGGAAATCACTGCCTCTTCCTCCTCTATAGGTTTGGCAATTTTGGTTATATTAATGGCCTTGAACTCTCTCTTTGGATTCTCTTTTGTATTGCCCGGGAGAGTACTAGGAGGAGTTTCACTAACTCTTTTACTCAGCTGACCCACTTGTGCCTCCAAATTTCTGATGGAGGACCTTGTTTCAGTCATAAAATTGAGAGTGGTCTTAGATAGATCAGAGACTATGTTTGCTAAGCCAGAGCGGCTCTGCTCAAAATTCTTTGTCTGTTGTTGAGAAGATGATGGAAAAGGCTTGCTATTGCCAAACCTATTTCTCCCACCATTATTATTATTGAAGCCTTGTTGAGGCTTCTGTTGATCCTTCCATGAGAAATTTGGATGATTTCTCCATGAAGGATTATAGGTGTTTCCATAGGATTCTCCCATCTAATTCACCTCTTCCATTGCAGGATTCTTAGGGTCATAAGCTTCTCCTTCAGATGAGGCTTCTTTAGTACTGTTGGATGCAGCTTGCAATCCAGTCAGATTCTGAGAAATCATATTGACTTACTGAGTCAATATTTTGCTCTGAGCCAATATGGCATTCAGAGTATCAATCTCAAGAACTCCTTTCTTCTGAGTCATCCCATTACTCACAGGATTTCTTTCAGAAGTGTACATGAACTGATTATTTGCAACTACCTCAATGAGTTCCTGAGCTTCAACGGGGTTCTTTTCAGATGAAGAGATCCACCAGAAGAGTGGTCCAATGACATATTGGACAATTCAGATAGACCATCATAGAATATATCCAAGATGCTCCATTCTGAAAGCATGTTAGAAGGATACCTTCTGGTCAATTGCTTGTACTTTTCCCAAGCTTCATAGAGAGATTCACCTTCTTTCTGTCTGAAGGTTTGGACATCCACTCTAAGCTTGCTCATCTTTTCAGGTGGAAAGAAATTGGCCAAGAAAGTAGTGACCAACTTATCCTAAGAGTTCAGGCTTTTTCTAGGTTGTGAGCCCAACCATGTCCTAGCTCTGTCTCTTACAGCAAAAGGGAAAAGCATAAGTCTGTAGACCTCGGGATCAACTCCATTGGTCTTAACAGTATCACAGATATGCAAGAATTCAGCTAAGAACTTCTGAGAATCTTCCGATGGAAGTCTATGAAACTTGCAATTCTGTTGCATGAGAGAAACTAATTGCGGCTTAAGCTCAAAGTTGTTTGCTCCAATGACAGGAATTGAAATGCTTCTTCCACAGAAGTTGGAAGTTGGTGCAGTATAGTCACCAAGCATCTTCCTTACATCTCTAGCATTGTTGTTTGGTTCGGTTGCCATGTCTGCTTCTTTTTCGAGATTTTCTGTAAGGTTCTCTCCAAAGCGTTGTGCTTTAGCTTCTCTTAGCTTCCTCTTTAGAGTCCTTTCAGGTTCAGGATCATCTTCAACAAGAATCTCCTTATCCTTGTTCCTGCTCATATAAAAAAGAAGAGAACAAAGAGGGTAGGATCTGGAATCCTCTATGTCACAATATAGAGATTCCTTTATGTGAGTATAAGAATAGAAGAAGAGAAGAATGAGAAGAGAGAGGGGATTAGCAATTTCGAACAGAGAGAAGAGAGAGGGGTTCGAATTATGAGTAGAAGAAAAGTGTTAGAAATAAAAGAAATAGAAGGAGATGAGAAAGAGAGTATTCAAATTTTAAAAAGATGGGGAAGAAAAATATTTTTAAATTAAGTTAGTTTCGAAAATTTGAAAAAGAAATAGGAGAAAATTAAAAACTAAAACAATTAGTTAATTAAAAAGATTTAAAGAAAATGGTTAGTGATTTTCAAAAATTAGAAGTGCAAAAGTAGTTTGGTAGTTTTGAAAAAGATAAGAAATAGTAAACATTAAAATTAAAAGAGACAAGTCAAGTAGCTAATTGAAAAAGATTTGAAAATAGATTTTTGAAAAGATAAGAAGTTAGAAAAAGATTTCGAAGTCAAAATTTTAAAAGATATGATTGAAATTTAATTTGAAAAAGAAGTGTAAAAGAATTTAAAAAGATTTGATTTTTAAAATTAAAATTGATGACTTGACTAACAAGAAACTAAAAGATATGATTCTAAAATTAAAAGATTGAACCTTTCTTAACAATAAAGTAACAAACTTGAAATTTTGAATCAAAACATTAATTGTTAGCAAGGATTTTTGAGAATATGAGATAAGATTAGGAAAAAAGATTTTTGAAAAATTATTTTGACAATTTTCAAAATCATAAAAAGATATGATTGATAAAAGATAAACATGATATGAAAAAGATAAGATTTTGAACATTTTTATGCAGAAAATTATGAATTAAAACCTAAAAATTCGAAAAAAGTTGAATTGGAAACGAACTTACCTCCCTTGTGTCATCCTGGCGTTAAACGCCTAGAATGCTATCCATTCTGGCGTTTAACGCCCACTTGACTGCCTCTTTGTGCGTTTAACGCCCAGCCAGATACCCTGGCTGGCGTTAAATGCCAGGAATGCTTCTTTACTGGGCATTTTTCTAAACGCCCAGAATGCTGCCATTTCTGGCATTAAATTAAATGCTCAGAATGCTGCCCATTCTGGCGTTTAACGCCCAGAATGATATCTTTACTGGCGTTAAACGCCAATGAGCTCTTTTTCTCTATGTATCTTCTGCTTTATGTTCTGAACCTTCATTTCTCTGTACTATTTACTGAAAAGATACATATTTTGATTTTTTTAATTTAAAATTTTGACTTGACTAACAAGAAACAACTAAATTTTAAAATTTTTTTGACCAAGTCAACTCAAAATTTCAAAAATTATGAGAAGGAAAAGGAAAAGATATTTTTTTTTACTTTTGAATTTTTAATGAGGAGAAAGAAAAACAACAAAATGAAACAAAACATAAAATTTTAAGATCAAAACAAATAATGCATGCAAGAACACTTTGAATGTCAAGATGAACACCAAGAACACTTTGAAGATCATGATGAACATCAAGAACATATTTTTGAAAATTTTTAAGAACAGAAAGACATGCAAGACACCAAACTTAGAAATTTTGAGTGTTTAGACACTATGGATTCGAAAATGCATATGAAAAATAACATAAAACACAAAACAAGAAAATCATAAGATTAAAGAAAGAAAATCATCAAGAACAACTTGAAGATCAAGAAAGAACACATGATGAATTTTCGAAAAATCTAATAGAGATTAAAGACATGCAAGACACCAAACTTAAAATTTGACACTAGACTCAAACAAGAAACACAAATCTTTTTTTGGTTTTTATGATTTTATTAAAATTTTTTGTATTTTTCGAAAATAAAAATAAAAAAGCTTAAACGTAAAATAAAATTACTCAATCTAAGCAAAAAGATGAACCGTCAGTTGTCCAAACTCGAACAATCTACGGCAACGGTGCCAAAAATTTGGTGCACGAAATTGTAATCACACTTTTGTAACTCCGCACAACTAACCAGCAAGTGCTCTGGGTCGTCCAAGTAATAAAACCTTACGTGAGTAAGGGTCGATCCCACAGAGATTGTCGGCTTGAAGCAAGCTATGGTCATCCTGTAGATCTTAGTCTGGCGGATTTAAATGGTTATGAGGTTTTGATAATTAAAGATAAATAAAACGTAAATTAAAATAAAGATACTTATGTAATTCATTGGTGGGAATTTCAGATAAGCATTTGGAGATGCTTTGTTGCTTCTGAACCTCTGCTTTCCTATTGTCTTCATCCAATCATGCGTACTCCCTTCCATGGCAAGCTGTATGATCCTCTCAGTGAAATGGTCCAGGCTACGGTCACTACTAGAAATAGGGCTTTTTCGGACAAAAATTTCAAACAAAATTTATTCCGTCTGAATGACTTTTTCATTTCGGACAAATTTGAGACAAATGTTGAACAATTTTTAGTGGAGATATTGAAATAATATATTCTGTCTTAAATTTGTCTAAATTTTGTCCCAAATTTTGGCGCCAAATTTTTTTTAGATGGCGCCAAAATTTTCATACAGATTAGCAACACATTTTGGACAAAAACTATAATTCGTCCGTATTCCATCTGAATATGCGCAATAACTTCAGACAGATTTGGGACGTATTTTAAAAAATGTTAATTTTATCCCAAATTTGTCTATAATTAGTCTTAAATGCTTTTACTATAACTAACCCTTCGAAATAGACAAAAATTTTTCCCACAAATTTGAGGCAAAATAGCATCATTTGTAAATTCCGTTTGAAAATTCATCAATTTTCAAACAGATTTCAAATATTTATCAAAAGATTTTAAAATTTAGTATAAAAATATTATTTATATTTTAAATTAGTCTATGATTTGTCCCAAATATTTTTACTATTCTAAAATAAAATTTTTTTTCCCTAAAATAACCTTAATTATATATAACTTATAAAAAGGTACCGTTTTTGTTTGCACCTTTCAACTCCAAAACTTCTTGATCAAAATATGAAATAATCATCATACCAATTAACATCTTATTCATTATTATACATAATTTTTTAAAATTGGATTAATAGGTACGTTAGCGCTTATTTATGCAGGCTTTTTTATATAAATAAGTAAATAAAAAAATAAATTCTCATAATACGCATGAAGAGAAAGCTTTACAAAAATGCGCAGGCCAATGTTCACAAAGCACCCGCGAAATGGATTAGTGTCATCATCTCAGGAGAGGCGCACACGAATTGGAACTTCTGGTGGGAGAAGCCATTTTGTGCCTGGCGCCAACGAAATGGATACTTTTGGTGGGGTTACCATGAAATTTAGTTGGTTTATTTTTAAAATATATTTTTAAATATTTTAAAAATAAAAAAATTATTTAATTTTTTATTAAGTTAATAATTTATTTTTATATAATATTAAATATGAAATAAATTACAATCTTAAAATAATTAATTGAATCATTATAGATCAACCATTAAAATATAAGACTAGTAAATTAATCTATTATTCACCATAACTCTTTTAATTCAGGTAGTACGTACTCAATACTAAATAAAAAAATTTAACAAATATACTTATTTAATGGTATTAAATAAAAAAAATTTAACAAATATACTTATTTAATCCTAAATTTTAGAACTAAATTGACTATATTAGTTTTTTTTCTATCATTATATATTATGTTTGACTTTTTTTAAGTTAAATTTGGGAGACTCTATCTTTTTATTTTTTTTATATACTCTATCTTCTTTTTTTTTATTCTTTTATTTTTATTATATTTAATATTAAATTTCTCATACAAATTTTTATATACCATCTTATATTTAATTTTGATTTTTTTTAGTTACCTCATATTATTTTTTAATTTATTCTTTTAATTATTTACGTTATAATAATTCAAATTTTAATTTTTTAACAAATTTAAGATAAAGTGTATCAAAGAATTACATATGTAAAAATCTTAAAAATAAATTAGAAGAGTGCTAGTGGTCAGCAGATTTTGTGATTTGTAGTCATCAATTAGCCATCAGTAGTGTTTTTAATGGTGTGAGATTATATCTAACGATGGACAATTACTCATTTTTCCTTTAATGATTAAATGCTGGACAAATTTTAATAAAAGTGCTGGCTCCTAGACTTTCTCAATAAATTATATCCAATCTTCTAAAAAAATAGTAAAAATAAAATATAATAAAAAAATCACGTAAAATAAAAAAAGTCATATACTTTTTCATAAGATTGTAGTATATTAAAAATTTAAAAAAATACAAATAAATACATTTCTTAGTGGACTTTTTCATACTATTCATTTTGATTTTCATCCTCATTGTTCTCGTCGTCGTCCTCGTCTTCATTCTCATCCTCATCCATATCTTCATTCTTGTCGTCGTCCTCGTCTTCATTCTCATCCTCATCCATATCTTCGTCTTCATCCCCAAGTGGCTCATCATCATCATCATCATCATCATCATCATCATCATCATCATCTTCTTCTTCTTCTTCTTCTTCTTCTTCTTCTTCTTCTTCTTCTTCTTCTTCTTCTTCTTCTTCTTATCTTGTACTATTGGTATCCAGTAAATCAACAACAATATCAATATCATTTGAGATATGATTGTTAGATTGATTTGTGCCATCTTCTTGATATGCAAAATCCTCCGTTGTTTCAATCTCAATCTCACCTCTTGCTTTAGTCTTGAATACAAACCACCATTCTGCTTTTTCCTTGGTGTTGCTCATTGGATGAGGTACAAAATATACTTGAATTGCTTTATGTGCAATGATAAATGGATCATATTTACCATATCGTCGATTCTTTCGAATCTGTATGATTCCATACTCTTTGTTTACCTTTGTTCCTTTGCCAATCGTGGGATCAAACCATTCGCATTTAAATAGTACAACTCTTTTTAGTGGTAGCCCAGTATACTCAACTTGGATAATTTCATTAAGCAGGCCATAGAAATCATTTTCATATTCACCATAACCTGTGCCTTTGACACATATTCCATAATTTTGAGTTGACTTTCCACTTGAGTGAGATCTTGTGTGAAACTTGAAGCCATTGACTTTGTAGATAGGCCAACATTTAACAATTCTCAAAGGACCCCATGCCAAGGAATGAATATTCGAATCTGTCACATTATTTAAAGGATCATGAACCTATATTAAATAAGAACCAATAAGTTAGAATATAATATGTCATCTACCAAAAATTATGTGTGCAATAAGACTATCATATCATATTGACTTACATAATTTTTAAACCATTCTGCAAAATCCGCTTCAATAAATTGATCAACTTGTTCATCACTTAAAGTAATATGATCTTAGCGTATGAAATCCACAAAGATGCTATAGTACATGAATTTCAAATAAATTAAAATTATTAATATAAGAAAATATTATTAATAGTAAGAATATATATAGGAAGATAAATACTCACTCAATATATGGCTTAATTTCATCACAGTTTATTAGTATATGATTCATGGCTGCACTGAATTCTTTGTCATCTAAATAACGAGTTTTGCATTCACCAGCCAAACAACCAGGCAAATTAAAAATAGACAAATTTTGCTCAATTGAATCATCACCTTCATCATTTTGCTTTGCGTCGATGCTAGTTTGGTTAAAATAGAACTCACAAAAGTAAGATCGATGCTAGTTTGGTTAAAATAGTACTCACAAAAGTAAGAAATCTCCTCAATTAGGTATGATTCAACGATAGATCCTTCAACATGTGTTTTGTTCTTGACCTTTTTTTTAAGATGATGGAGAAACCTATCATGAAAAAATTTATAACAAAAATCAAATAACAAATAGTTGACTTAATAAAACAGTAAAAAGAAATTTGAGAGTAAATATAGAGGTGTGAATAAGGTACCTCTCAAAAGGATACATCCATCTATATTGCACAGGACCACCAAGCAATGCTTCAGATGGCAAATGATAGGTAGATGTTCCATTGAGTCAAAAAATCCAGGAGAAAATATACGTTCTAGCTTGCATAGCACAATTGGAATATTTTCTTCTAGCTTATTTAGAACATCTTCTCGTAACGATGTTGAGCACAAATTTCGAAAGAATTGACTTAACTCTGTTATTGGCTTCCAGATCTGCTCTGGCAATGAACAAAAAGCAATTGGCAGTAAACGTTCCATAAATATATGACAATCATGACTTTTCATTCCATATAACTTGCCCTCTTTCATGTCAACACATCTCCCTAAATTTGAACCATATCCATCAGGCATCCTTAACTCTTTCACCCATTCACATATTGCCCTCTTTTGCTGGAGGGTAAATGTGTAGTTTGCTTTGGGTTTTATAATTTTACCTCCACTTTGGTTTGGCAGTTCTAAATTTTTTCGCTTGCAGTATAATGACAGATCCATTCTAGCCTTTGCATTATCTTTAGTCTTCTCTTTGATGTCCATGATAGTATTGAATATATTATCAAATACATCATTCTCAATATGCATTACATCAAGGTTATGACGGATTAAATTATGACGCCAATAAGGCAAATTCCAAAATATGCTTCTTTTGCTCCAATTATGCGTACTTCCATATCCTTCTATCTCAAGTTGCTCAACATCACTTATCTTATCATAATTCTGAACTATATACCATATTTGCTCTCCAGTCAATCTTGGCAGAGGTTCTGATCTCTCAATTCTATTCTTATAGAATGCATCCTTGTTTCTTCTAAACATGTGATTATTTGGCAAGAATTGTCTATGGTAGTCAAAACATGATGGCTTTCTCCCATTTTTTAATTGAAATGCCTTGGTTCGTTCCATACAGTATGGACATGCTAGCCTGCCTGCTGTCATCCATCCAGACAACATTCCATATGCAGGAAAATCATTAATAGTGCACAACAATGCAGCTCGCATTACAAAATTTGACTTGGAATGAATATCATAAGTTAAAACGCCATCTTCCCATAGTAGTTTTAGCTCATCAATCAAGGGCTGTAGGTATACATCAATCCTGATTTTGGGATTACGAGGACCAGGAATAATCATGGATAAAAACATGTAAGGAGTTTTCATGCACATAGAAGGAGGCAGGTTATACGGAGTGACAATTATTAGCCAACATGAATATTGTTTACCAGATTGACCAAAAGGGGTGAATCCATCAGCACATAATCCTAGTCTGACATTGCGTGGTTCTTGAGAAAATTGTGGATATTTTCTATCAAAATACTTCCATGCTTTTGAATCCGATGGATGCTCAAGAACTCCTTTAAACTCGTGATCAAAATGCCATCGTATGTGAGATGCTGTGTTCATTGAAGCATAAAGTCTTCTTAAACGAGGTATAAGCGGTAAATAGTGCATTCGTTTCAAAGGCACTTGTTTACCCTTTTTACCTATCTTGTACCTTGGAGAATGACAAAATTTACATTCCTTTCTTGGCATATCATCCTCCTTGTAATACAGCATACAACCATTAATGCAACAATCAATTTTATTGCTTTCCATGCCAAGTTTCAATACTAGCTTCTTTGCTTCATAAAAATTAGAGACAAGTAAATTATCCTTAGGAATCACTTCTTTCATAGCTTTCACGAAATCATCAAAGATTTGTTGAGATACATTCCCTTTAGCTTTTATACTCAACATTTTAACTGCCATTGATAATTCTGAATGACTAACACATCCCTCAAATAATGGGTGCTGAGCAGATTATAATAAATCATAAAATTTTTTAGCTTCTGCATTTGGAGGCTCCTCCATGCATGTGTTCTTCAAATTGACTCATTAATTAATGTCGAGCAGCATCAACCACCATAGATTCATATGAATTTCTTATTGGCACACTAACATGCGGAGAAGAACATGTGCCTTCTTGGTTATCATGATCTACATTCAAATGCAATGGACTCTCTCCATGTGAATCCCAACACCAGTATCTTGGCATGAAACCATATTTATATAAATCTTGTAAAACTTCATCCGGAGTTGAGAAAATTTTATTTTTATGTTTGTTGCAAGGACATCTAAGTAGACTGCCTTCAAGTACAAATTGAGGTTTTTTTGTAATTGTCTCAATAAATTGTCAAACACCATTGATAAATTCCTGTCGTAATCCTCCTCGGTTAGGCAAATTTCTATTGTACATCCACTTTCGATGATCTGGAATTTCCATATCTACATATAAAGTATATAATAATTTTCATAATCAATAATTGAGTATAAAACTAAAATTCTATAAATTCTAAAGAATTAAAAAAAATTGAGTATAAAACTAAAATTAAATTAAATAAATATAAAATAATTCAGTTGTGCTCAAAAGTGAATACTAATACGTAAAAATAAAAATAAAAAATAAAAATAATACTAGTATATATATACACACAAAAAATTGAATTTTGATTTCTTATAGCATTTATAACCAAACCATATAATAATTTTGATCTATGAAAACTTTTATATATGTTTCCCTTTGTTTGCAAAATATATATTTTAGTAAAGTTTTTTGTATGACAATAATATAACTAGCATCACCGTAACATCGAGATGCATATAATTAAATCGTTTTAATAAGTAGAGATTTTTCATGAACCTTTAAATTTAATCTAAAAATTTACTGGTTAAATTAATCATGAAGCTTTTTGAGATAATATTTATCACATATAGATTTTCAAATACAAATATAAAGCACCTATAAAATGATACTGAGAAGAAGAAAACGATATATCTATAAAGTGATGCTGAGAAGAAGAAAACGATATAACTAATACGTTATGTATATATGAATCAATTCATCATCGGGATAAAGTTTTGTTTAGACACAAATTTATATTTGACATTAATTTAATGGAGAATATTAGAGAATTAAAATTTCTGTTTAATATAAAAAATACAAAAATTAGATAGTAAATAGTATTATTTTATAAATATAAGATTAAAACATTAAAAAAATGTTGACCACTTAAAAGTTTTTTTTTCAATTTTTTATTAAAATTTAAAAAATGTTCTATCCGTTAACATTTTAAAAAATATGAAAAAATAAATTGTGTCACGCATATAAGAATTATATAAATACTATAAAGAAACTAGAGAAAAATTACTTATTTAAGAGTCTCTGGTACGCGTTGTAAGATGGATTAGGGACTTATGAGTGTTGGATTGTCTGACTGAAATGACGGGGTGGGTACTTGACAAGGACACTCCGATGCTCAAGTAAGAATGGATTTATGAAGTATATGTGTGTGGAATGAAGAACGTAACTGAAGAATCTCTGACTTTCCTTTATATAATTCGAGACAGTTATCTTATCTTATTTATCTTATCTATTACTGTAAAAGAGATATTTAATTTCAAAATTTGATTTTGTTAAATATTTATCTTTAAATATTATTATATAACAAAAATTAAAAAATATAATTTAATTTAAACATTTTAAAATTAATATTAAATATAATTTTTTTAAATATCTATTTTTAGATAACAATATTTCATAACTTATTGAATATATTTTCGTCATAATCTTATTCATGTTTAATTTGTTAGTGAAAATTAGATATAATTTTAATTTTAAAATTTGTTATATATAGTTATTCAAAGTCACTAATTTATTTTGCGCCAAAAAATTAAAACTTTACTCAGAACCGCCTTTTAGTTTCAGGGGATTTTAGTTTTTGAGTGCCTTCTCCCATGTATCACATCTAGGTTACCTTGTCAAAAATCCAACTTTCTTTATCAGAACCCTCAATTTTTGCTTCAAGGTCAGTTACGTTCTTGATCTCCTCCCTCCTACTCCGTGCTCCCCCGCTCGTGCTTCGCGCTCCTTCTGCGTGCTCTGCCTCCCCTCTGTGGTCGCCGCTGGTGCTTCGCGCTCGCCGCTACAACCCTCACACTCTCAGGCCTTCAAACCTCTGGTCTCAGACATCCACCATTCCAGCCTCCAATCCCGCACCTCAGACCACCTCCACCATCGTGACTCGCGCTTCAGGTAACAACTTTCAATCGCGAACAACTGCTCTGCCTCCTACATGTGGGCGCCTCCGCCGGTCTCAAAACCCGAACCCCCGCCAGCCTCATACACCACACCTGAGGCGACCTCCACCCTCTAGCTTCGCTGGATTGCCCTTGTTTTCTTCTTCTCTCTTTGCGTGCTCTGCCACTACCAGGTTCTAATTTTTATGAGTAGTGATTGTTACTTAGCTTTGTTTATCAAAAATTTCCTTTTTTCATTGTTAATTTCCTTTCTTCATTGTTTATTGTTAATTTCCTTTCTTCATTGCTAATTTTTGTGCATCCCACAGCTTGAGTTGGGTTTTTTTCCCTTTATTTATGCATATTTTTCCTGTTGTTAATGTCAATTTTTCCTTTAATTAGTACAATCCTTTTACCTTTCATCCTTAGAATAATTCTCCTTAATTTTCGGCAGCAAGCATTGCAGTCAACATTGATTCTCAAAATCATGCAACAATACTGCAAATATAAAAATATGGACTAAAATTAAAATCTATAAAATTATGCTTGAGGAATATGATCAATCAGCTCTTGATATACATTTGTGTTTGTGAATAGAATAGAAAAAAAACTTACCTTTCCAGTCATGGGGGTGGAATTGATAGTACCCAGGATGTGGTTTTATTTTGAGTAAGCCAAAAGGCATATAAATAGAAAAGAAGTTTTTAACAGCTTTGAGAATATGCATGTTCATACCATTTATCTTGTTTCAAACAATAAGATATTATTATATGTTCTTTCATTTTGGAATCTGATTCTTTAATTTGTTGTTGTTTTATGATTTAGTGTGTTTTTTACTTATAGAAGTGTTTATAGGCAAAACATAACAAATAATTAATAGAAATTGTAGAAGTGGTGCCTGTGGTCTGGTTTTCAAACATAGATAATCTTATTCATGTTTAATTTGTTAGTGAAAATTAGATATAATTTTAATTTTAAAATTTGTTATATATAGTTATTCAAAGTCACTAATTTATTTTGTGCCAAAAAATTAAAACTTTACTCAGAACCACCTTTTAGTTTCAGGGGATTTTAGTTTTTGAGTGCCTTCTCCCATGTATCACATCTAGGTTACCTTGTCAAAAATCCAACTTTCTTTATCAGAACTCTCAATTTTTGCTTCAAGGTCAGTTACGTTCTTGATCTCCTCCCTCCTACTCCGTGCTCCTCCGCTCGTGCTTCGCGCTCCTTCTGCGTGCTCTGCCTCCCGTCTGTGGTCGCCGCTGGTGCTTCGTGCTCGCCACTACAACCCTCACACTCTCAGGCCTTCAAACCTCTGGTCTCAGACATCCACCATTCCAGCCTCCAATCCCGCACCTCAGACCACCTCCACCATCGTGACTCGTGCTTCAGGTAACAACTTTCAATCGCGAACAACTGCTCTGCCTCCTGCATGTGGGCGCCTCCGCCGGTCTCAGAACCCGAACCCCCGCCAGCCTCATACACCACACCTGAGGCGACCTCCACCCTCTAGCTTCGCTGGATTGCCCTTGTTTTCTTCTTCTCTCTTTGCGTGCTCTGCCACTACCAGGTTCTAATTTTTATGAGTAGTGATTGTTACTTAGCTTTGTTTATCAAAAATTTCCTTTTTTCATTGTTAATTTCCTTTCTTCATTGTTTATTGTTAATTTCCTTTCTTCATTGCTAATTTTTGTGCATCCCACAGCTTGAGTTGGTTTTTTTTTTCCTTTATTTATGCATATTTTTCCTGTTGTTAATGTCAATTTTTCCTTTAATTAGTACAATCCTTTTACCTTTCATCCTTAGAATAATTCTCCTTAATTTTCGGTAGCAAGCATTGCAGTCAACATTGATTCTCAAAATCATGCAACAATACTGCAAATATAAAAACATGGACTAAAATTAAAATCTATAAAATTATGCTTGAGGAATATGATCAATCAGCTCTTGATATACATTTGTGTATGTGAATAGAATAGAAAAAAAACTTACCTTTCCAGTCATGGGGGTGGAATTGATAGTACCCAGGATGTGGTTTTATTTTGAGTAAGCTAAAAGGCATATAAATAGAAAAGAAGTTTTTAACAGCTTTGAGAATATGCATGTTCATACCATTTATCTTGTTTCAAACAATAAGATATTATTATATGTTCTTTCATTTTGGAATCTGATTCTTTAATTTGAAATTTAGAATGTCAAGTAGGTTGGTGGCTGAACCAGAGGTCTAATTTCTTTCATTTTGAAAACAAGTTGTAATTACTAGTCTAGTATCCATAATGGTAGAAAACTAAAAAACTTATAAATAGGTTATAATTAATTTATATATAATTTAGTTTGATATTGTAACTTGAAGCCACCGAAGGTTCAGATGTGCTATGAATGTGATTTGATGACATTTTGTACTATTAGCATAATATTCAAAATGCTACTAAATGAAGAAAAAAATTGAATTAAGAAAATGCTCCTATAAAAAGAAAGAAATTGAATAAGAAAGAATTAATAGGATACGAAAGAACTAAAAAAAATTATTAGATAAGAGAAAAATAAAAAGGGAGATAATTTAAATTATTAATTTCATACTTACCAATTATATTATTATATTATCTCTATTTATATTATCTCCCACTTCCATATGCTTCTTGGGGGAACCTTGCACGCAGTGAGTTGTAGAGTAAGTTTTTTCTTCATTAGTTAATCTGTTTCGCTTTCACTCTGTTGCACGCCAAACACAACTGATATTTGATTTTCTACTTTTTAATTAAATGGCACTATATGGAATTGCTGGTAACTTAGCTTGGTCTGCTCCCTTTTCTGCATATAATATATGTGTATATGTATATGTATGCCGACATAAATTTTGTTTATTCTTATTGATTGCTATTATCTTAAAGAAAAAATGCATATTTTTCATATATGTGTATATCACTATTATGGCGCTTAGATTCCACTGATAATATGCAGATGCTACCAATTCTCTATATACTAATTAATTACTCTTATTTTATATATAGGTTCCGTGCCTTCAGCTATTATTGATTAAGAAATACTTAGTATATAGTCCAATCAAAATGTTTATAATTATTATCAATTTATGACCCTTTTTTTAGCATTCTCAACGTTTTATGTTAATCAAAAGCCATGCTATTTCTTCTTTTTTATTTTCTGGGGTGATGAGTTATATGAGTTGCACATGGTCCCAGGATTGTTAAAGAATTCAATTTACAGATATTACATGTGGTGATGGCTCATTATTATACAGTAGATAATAGATATTATAAACAGATTATATAAGGCTTCTCCATAAGTATAAATTTTCCTTCTTGTAGATTGAATAGAATCATCCACTGTAGCCATGGATAACAGTAGCGATGTTCTAGCACGTGTTCAGGTTTGTGTAGGATCTACTACTAACTATAATGTAATTACTAGTATTTTCTATTTTCACCTTTCACATAATCTGCCCCTTTCACACATATAGTATTATCCTTGTTATGAATTTTTTAAAATGCTCATGTGTACATATATATTAGTAATTTAGTACTAAAGCATAGTAGCACTTTATCTTACCTCCTAGTTGATTATTTTGGCAGTTAAGTATTATTTTACGTTGTTATTTTTTTAATTCTTTTGATGATGTACATGTTACTAAAATTTAACTGCAATGTCTTACTAATCAAATAAATGTTTGTTGTTTTAGATGTCAGGTTCTAAAAAAAATAAAAAACACTTGTCAATTAAAGTACAAAAGACTGGTAATAAAAAGGTGATTAGTGCACACAAAACTAAGTTTTCACACTCTAAGCCTACAAAATTACGAGCTCCAGTTCCTTCACATGTATCTAAAAAGCCTTCAGCATTACCACCCTCTTCTTCCCAGCCACCACAAAAATTCAAGAGAAATTTACTATCTTCCCATGCCGATCATACACCATCACCATCACCAGCTGAATCACTATACTGTTCACCTATCCAATCTCAGTCATTTGATAATGCTCCTAATAATGAACGAAATTTACATCATGCTCACTCATCGGATGAAAATCATCACGATGAATCTCTTGCTCAAGAAGGTGAACTTGTCACTCAAGAAGGGCTCTTGAAAATAGAGCCTTTTGGCAATGAGTAAGTACAACAATCAGTTTTCTGTTTTAACATTCTCTCTATATTGTTTTTATTGTGAATACATGTGTAATTACTCATTATTTGAACTTCTTATAGGTTTAATCCATGTACTGCTGTTCGTCATGTAACAAATGCCATTAAAAGCAAATTTTCAGAATTCTGCCCTTCCTGGAGACATGCTAGTGAGCAAATGCGAGATTTGTGGTTTACTGAATTTAAAGTAAGTATTTATTATCATTTTTTTGTTATTTTGATATTATACATAGTGGGTAATTCAATGTATATGTTTGTTTTCTTTTATAGAAAAATTGTATGTGGGAACCTCAACACAATGCAAGAATTCGTCAAATTTTTGAGATTAAAGAGAGTGATCGATTAAGATCGTTGATGAATCAGGAGAGACGCAATTATTCAAAAGACCCTAACCATGTACCAAAATATATTCCTGAACCCGTTTGGCGTCAACTATTACATTATTTTGCTACAGATTCGAAATTTAAGAACTGGTCAGCAGCAAATACTGTGAATCGAGCATCAAATG
>NC_029776.3:53924162-53924687 GCF_000817695.3 Arachis duranensis | reverse complement strand
GAGGGAAGTAATTTTCGAAAATTAAGTGAAAGATTTTGAAAACATTTTTGAAAAACACTACTTAATTTTCGAAAATGAAAATGGAAAAGAAATTAAGTGATTTTTGAAAAAGATTTTGAAATTAGAAATCAAAAGGATTTGATTGAAAACTATTTTGAAAAAGATGTGGTTAAGAAGATATGATTGATTTTAAAAAAAATATGATTGAGAAGATATGATTTGAAAACATTTTAAAAAAAAAGATTTGGTTTGAAAATTAAAAACTTGACTAACAAGAAAAGATATGATTCAAACATTAAACCTTTCTCATCAGAAAAGGTAATATACTTGAAATGTTGAATCAAATCATTAATTGATAGTAAGTATCTTTAAAAATGGAAAGAAATTGATTTTGAAAGATATTTGATTGAAAAATTGATTTGAAAAAGATTTGATTTGGAAAATATTTTGAAAACTTAAAAAAAAATTTGATTTGAAAACAAAATCTTCCCTTCTAGCCATCCTGGCGTTAAACGCCCAGAATGG
>NC_029776.3:53916437-53920322 GCF_000817695.3 Arachis duranensis | reverse complement strand
TTTTAAATTAAATTTGTCTGAAATTTAATTGAAGAAAAATATTTGATTTGTCTAAAATTTGTTCGAAAAAAATTTATTATATTTGACTAAATTCGTTAGAAATTTGTCTGAAATAAAGTATATTTTTTGTTTGAAATTTGTTTGAAATACGTTGTTTTTATGTTAGCTAATCTGTCTGAAATTTGTCTAAAATACATCATAATAGTTAGAAATCTAGCAGATAAATGCCTATTCGAAATCTGTCACAAAATCGTTTGAAAAAAATTTCGGACGAAATTTCAGACAAAATGTAAATTAGCAACAAAGCTTTTTGGGACAAAAAAAATTCGTCCCAAATTTGTTTGAAAAAAAAATGTCTATAATTTGTTCGAAATTTATTTCAATTTTGTCTCAAAGTTCGTCCGAAAAAACCCTATAATGTGAGAGTTTTTTTTTTGATTCGTCCGAAAAAGCCCTATTTCTAGTAGTGGGTTTCTGTACGACTAATCAACTGTCGAATTTCTCGTCTCGGATAAAAAATACCAGGCACAGCTACTACACGGCTAATCATCTGTCGGTTCTCACTTGTGTCAGAATAGGATCTCTCTATCCTTTTTCACACTGTCACTGCGCCCAACATTCGTGAGTTTGAAGCTCGTCACAGTCATCCCATTCCAGATCCTACTCGGAATACCACAGACAAGATTTAGACTTTCTGGATCTCAGGAATGCTGCCAATTGGTTCTAGCCTATACCACGAAGGTTCTAACCTCACGGACTCGGTCCGTGGATTAGAGACCCAAGAGACTATACTCCGGCTGTCGTCCAATGACTACGTTGAACATCATGTAGACCGCTTGTGGTTGTCAGGCACACGGATCTTGGCTAAGCGAGTAACACAGATAGTGGGTGATTGTCACGGGTCATCCCTTCATTCTGACATAACTGAATTGAGTACGAGAGTATATCTTAGAGAAGAAGTAAGCGTAAATTGAAAAAGAAACAATAGTACTTGCATTAATTCATGAAGAACAGCAGAGCTCCACACCTTAATCTATGAGGTGTAGAAACTCCACCGTTGGAAAATACATAAGAGAGAAAGGTCTAGGCATGGCCGAATGGCCATCCTCCCTCAAAGTGATCAAAAGATCAAAAGATGATCCAAAGATGAAAATACAATAGTAAAAAGTGCTATTTATACTAAACTAGTTACTAGGGATTAGAAAAAATAAGTAACTAAGTACAGATAGTGCAGAAATCCACTTTCGGGGGCCCACTTGGTGTGTGCTTGGGTTGAGCATTGAGCTTTACACATGCATAGGCCTTTTTTGGAGTTAAACGCCAGCTTGGATGCCAGTTTGGGCGTTTAACTCCAGTTCCTGTGCCAGTTCCGGCGTTAAATGCCAGAAAAAGGTCTCTGGTGGGCGTTTAAACGCTTGTTTGGGCCATAAAATCTCTAGCAAAGTATGAACTATTATCCATTGCTAGAAAGCCGAAGATGTCTACTTTCCAACGCAATTGAGATTACGCCAATTGGGCTCATGTAGCTCCAGAAAATCCACTTCGAGTGCAGGAAGGTCAGAATCCAACAGCATCTACAGTCCTTTCTCAGTCTCTGAATCAGACTTTTGCTCAAGTCCCTCAATTTCAGCCAGAAAATACGTAAAATTATATAAAAACACACAAATTCATAGTAAAGACCAGAAATGTGATTTGTGCATAAAAACTAACAAAAATATGATAAAAAGTAACTAAAACATACTAAAACTATGTAAAAACAATTCCAAAACGCGTATAAATTATCTGCTCATCATCAAGCTAACAATATTGAGTGAGAATTGATGCAGCAGAAAGTAAATGACAAGAAATTTAAAGTGCCGAAAGTAAATTGGACAGAAACTTAAAGAACAAGAAAAGTAAATTGCAGAAGATCTAACTTGCAGGAAGTAAATTGGCAGAATCTTAAAGAACAAGTAATGTAGATTGCAGCAAATGTAAAGGGGGCTGGCTGCTGGAAAATTAAATGAAGGTAGTAAATTAGAACTCAAATCAATTGCAGGAAATTAAATTGCAGGAAGAGTAAATCAGATTGAATCATGAACATAGCAGAAAAGGTAAAATTCCAGAAAAGGAAATTGGAGTAAAGGATTGTAGAAATTGAAATTTTCACAAACTGAATTCAATGAAACTCAAGTGTAGAAAATGCAGAAAAATAAAAAGTGTATCAAAGAGAGCTTCCTATTCTATCCTACTCTTACTCCTATTTCTCTCTAGCAGAGCCAGCCTCATTTCTAAAATGAAACAGATGCCTTTTTATAAGTTTTTACAAAAAAATGAAAAATAAAATTGAAAACAAATTACATTTCAAATGAAATTCCTAATCTAATTTGTTCTTGTGCCTTTGAATCATGTCAATAGGCTTTGCTTGCTTTGGGGCTTCAATGAAATGGGTTGATTTGGATTTGGCTTTGAATGAATATGGATCCAGATTGGCACTTGATGGCATAGGTTAGAGTGGCTTGGTGAAGCTCCAGTGAAGCGCTCTGTTCACATTAGTGAACGCCCCGTTCACTTTCCTTGGTGCACCAATTGTGCCTAGCGTTCACTTTTTGAACGCTGCGTTCAATCTTCGAACGCTCTCTCTTGGTCCTTTGATGTGCCTTGCTTCCTTGGGCGTTCACTCTTTTGAACACTGAGTTCACTTCTTTTTTTGGTTGCCCACGGTATCCCCTAACCCGACAGGTCAAGGACTAATCCGTCGCGGATCTGAGCTCCATTTAAGGGTCTGCCACTGGCCAATGGATTGCTGCATGCACAAGGTGGGATTCGAACTGTAACAACCCTGATTTTCGAGTACATGAGATCTTTTCTGAAAGTACGAATTTCTCTGGAAGATTAGTAAAAGGAACACCTCTGTTATATCATCAATCATCTCAATCCTCATTATTATTATGTCATCCTTAAACTATAACCTTTACCGAGGCAAGCTTGATAACGCGGTCACGAAGAACCTAGTTTTTGAACCGTATCGGTTGGTAGTTTTGATTCTGATTTTCGTAAATAACCTCTGTTTGACGAACCGGACTTGATTCATGAGAGGAGAGAGATAATAGTATAATATTATCATTATATTAGTATTAGAAAAAGCTTGAATGATATTATAAGGTTACCTGGTCTGTTTTAGTTAAAAATAGAAAATCGGTTTAACCGGGTTTACGGTTTACTGGTGGAACTTAGCACCAGCACTCTCTGATGACTTTAGCAATGCTAAGGCCTCATTATACATGTTTTATTCTCATAATAAATATGTTACTAGTGTCATTTATGCTAGTAGCTCAGAAAATAATTTTTAGAGATGTTTTTACAAGTGTTCCGATACACCTAGTTTTAGTCGTTATACACCTGAGATATTTTAATATTATTTTAATCTACCTTCAAGCCAACCAATCACAACTCACCTTACACCCCCAAGACCTCCAAGGCTGTCTCATTTCATCATTTTGGCTGAAAATAACAAGAGAGAAAAGAGAGAAACTTTCATGGACACTTAATCTTCAAAGCTTGATTTCTTCTGAACCAAAACTCAAATCAAAACTCCGATTTCACCAAAATGATCCTCTTTTCTTCCTCTACATAACCATGTAACTTATCAAGGCTGGAAACAAGGTGAGATGGCTGTCTCCCTCCCTCTTCAATTCGGTTTTCAAGGAAAACCATGCAAAACATGTGTTTTCTTGATGTTCTTCCTTAGGAATCATGCTTAACTTGACTTGAGGGCCAAGAAACATTAATTTCCAGCATGTCTAAGGTGAGATATCTCTTCCTAACGTGCTGAGGGAGATTTGGTCAGTTGAGAGTTTGTGGATTTAAAGTTGTTCTTGATGTGATTTAGGAGGAAAAAGTGCT
>NC_029776.3:53913662-53916087 GCF_000817695.3 Arachis duranensis | reverse complement strand
ATTTGAGTGTGGTGAAGAACATTGAAGAACACCTTTTAGATCTTAGAAAGGGCAAGGAAGTAAATATTTTGGTGTTTGAGGGGTTATTTTGTAATTTATGAAAGTTAGGGTGGTTAAAGTAGAAATATTAAAAGTTACGCGTGGTAAAAAGTGAATTTTTAAAGGTTAAAAGTTAAAAAGGGGTAATTTTCGAAAAATTAATGATAAAATAATAAATAATAATGAAATATTAAATAATAATATTTAATTAAAAATAATATTTTAATAAAACTAATAAAATAATACGGAAAAAGCAGTTTTTTGTAAAAGCTTTAGAAAGACAACTTTAAGCACAGAATCTCATAATTACCTTCATAAAATACCTAGGGAGTGGTAATAACATGATAGTGAGGCAGAGATAAAGGAAAGATAAGAAGTTAAAGAAAAGATAAAAACCAAAGAAAAGTCTGAAAGATAAAAAGTTAAAGAAAAGATAAAAAAAACCAAAGAAAAGTCTGTAAAGTTTTAATGACAGAAAAACAGACAAAGACTAGTCAACGAACTAGGGCAACATAGTTAGTCCTGGAATTGCGAATAGGGTTAGGTATTATATGAAAAGTTAAACCGTTTCAGTATAGACTTAATGAACCTATACTTGGGACAGACTAACTATTCATACCGAAATTTACATAAGCTTTAAATACATACGTTAAACAGAGAAATCAGAACAGAGTAAAGAAGCACAGAGAACAGAGTAACCAAAGCAGAATAAAGGGATACAGAGAAAAGAGTAACCAGAGCAAAGTAAGAAGACAAAGAGAAAAGAGTAATGTGATAAAGAGAAATGGTTTGAGTTACGATGTTGTAAAAGTAAAAGCTGTAAAGTTTGTACAGGATGATTGAACAAAGAAAGAGAGAGGTATTGTATATGAATATGTAATTAGAGATGAATAACGAGAATGATAACTTATGATGATAATTACACTGATTCTTTTGAGGAAAGGTATTTAGTTTATGAAATTGTTGGCAAGGACGTGGGTTTTGTCCCGCTTGCGTATTTATGATTATAAAAGAGAATAAAAAGCAGAGGACCTGTTGAAAGGTCATTGTTGCTTGAGGCAACCCAAGAGATATTTAGTTGTTGCTTGAGGCAACCCAAGAGATATTTATTTGTCGCTTGAGGCAACCCAAGAGATGTGTTTATTCATTTGTTGCGTTATGGCAACTCCTGAGATATTTGTGTGATGATCTGCTGCGTGAAGGCAGTCAGATAGATGGTGGGGCGACCACTGAGAACGCTTTCCTGCAGTACAGATTCATGTTTTAATTCTGTAAGGTAGAGGGGTTATTTCCTGCTACAGAAGTACCGTGACCACCTGTTCCATTTCTGTAGTGGCAGAGGGGTTATTTCCTGTATACAGAAGGTGTGTCGGCGTACATCCCTGCAGTGGCAGATGTGTTATTTACTGCGTGCAGTGGACCCTGTGGTGGCAGAGAGGTTATTTCCTGTACACAGGGGTATAGCCAATAGGAAAGCCTTATCCAGACAGAGGTTGCTGGATAACGTTTTTTTTGTATTCTGCTATTTACCTGCTAAATAACACGGAATTAATGAACTTAACTAATAACCCCGACCCTACTAAGAACTCCCCAATTCTTACCCCTTCTCTCTCCCTTCCCCCTTCAGATGGAAGCATAAGTACCCTTCCGTAGTTCGCTGACGATCGTTCACAGAAAGGATTCCACTCTAAATAGTTTTCTGAGTCTAGAGTGAACTCCGTTACCTGTTTATATGTATATACTATGAGGCCAGCCAACGTCTGCACCCCGCTTTTCTACAAACTTTAGCCTAAGTCCTCCGTACGATGTTGCTGTTATCTGGCCACTCGATGAAGTACTTGAGAGACGCTCTTTGATGACATATGATCGTGCAGAGGAGTAGCAGATGATGTTGTACCTTTTGGTGACGTTCCACCTGACTTGAGTTTTGAAGACTTAGAGCGTACTTTCCCTCGCTTTAGTAGTTTAGAGGGAATAGGTGAGTATAGAGTCTAGACTAGCCTGGGTGCCAGCTTAGGGACTTCTTGAACAGGTCAGGGCCTGGGATGTTGTATGTATATATATGTATATAGTTATTATCTAGCTATATCTAGGGTGTTCTAACTAAAAGTCTATACTCTAATAAAGGCTGGATCACTAAATGTTGTTAGCTGCTTGTGATGTATTTATGTGTGGTTGCTTATAACTGTTTTATCTATTATTATTTGTGAATTGATTATAAATGATTTTGTTTATTAATTCAAACGTTTTCAGGAAAAAAAAGTGCCTCGCTAACTAACTACGCTTTTAACAACGAACCAGGCTCATATAATAAATAATAGATAATAATTAGGATGACAAATTGGTAGCACTCAGTTTCTGGTATGTCCTAGGCGTACTGAAAATT
>NC_029776.3:53900709-53913498 GCF_000817695.3 Arachis duranensis | reverse complement strand
CCCCTTTTTTCTTTTGGTGCCAAGCTTCCCTTGCTTAATGAACGCTAGCGTTCATTTATTGTGAACGTTACATGCATGCAATTCATATACTTTAATAATGTATAGAGCTTTATGAACGCTGATACATTGCATGCTTTCATTAATAATGCCAATGCATTAATCGTTAAAGCCTGATTTGTTCTTTTGCAATTGGCTTTAATAACGTATTACAAGCATGCTTGCATTGATTTTAATTAATTAGTAATGCCGTAAAGCTTATTCAATTAACTCATTCTAATTAAATGCATGCATGCATAAGTATTAATGCATGATATTTCATGATAATAAGGCCAAGGATACATGGTCAAAAGCGTGCTTAAACTTTAAAGTGTGTCCCAAAATTCTTCTTTTCTCTTTTTAGTTGAATTTGTGCTTTTTTTTGCTACTTTTTCTACTTATTTCCTACAAAGTTTTTAAAATCAAAAGATCAAGGAAATATACCATTTAAGCACAAAAGCATTCAATATTTAAGCACTAATCATCAATTTCTTGTATGAAAAAGCATAGAAAAACATGACATGATGACATGTCATCACAACACCAAACTTAAACCTTGCTTGTCCCTAAGCAAGAGAAGAATCATACAATAGAGATTGACAATCCAAGGTAAGAAGAATAGCAACTCAATGTTCATGGTTGGCTAGTTTTCTATGCATGCCACAATCACAAACGAAATATAAATGATTGATGCTTCTATCTAGCTCAATTTATGAAATCTTTTCCTTATATTTCTTCCTTGAATCAAGCTTTTGATTTTCTTATTAGCTTCTCCTTTTGGATGCTTTGCCCCATGAGTTGATAACAAAGCTACGACTCTAAATGCTTTGTTTTCAAGTATTACCACTTGATACACAAGCACCACAAGCAATTAATTAGAGGACTTCTTTAAGCTTATTTGTTTTTTTTCTTTTCTCTCCAATCATTGATGCTCAGAGCCTTGAGCTTTGAGGGAGTGCTTTTGCACTTGAGCCTAGCCTTGACTCTAAGTGTTTTGTTTTCAAGCTTTTTGATTGATACATAAACACCACAAGTACTTAACAAATTAATTGTCATTGGTACTCAGAGCCTTCAGCTTTCTCATTCTTTCCCTTTTGCTTTTCTTGCCTTAATTTGTAATTGCTTCTTCAAGGTTTTCATGATTTCAAAAGATTTCACAAAATGTCCTAGATGAGAGCTTCAACTAAGTAAAATCTAATGCAATTGAGCAACAATTAACCATACTAGCCTTCCACTACTTGTATGCGCATGCTAAGTTCTTCTTTAATTCCTTGTTTGTTTATGATCGTGATACTTTACCGCTTTGAACTTTACAAAACTCAAGTTGGTAGTCATAGTGGCATAGCAACATGTTACAGATCAAAATTCAGGCTATGCTTATTCATACACACATGTAAACAGAGAAGATAAAGACAATCATGCAATTTAAAGTGCTGGAAACAAATGAGAGGAAAGGGAACTTTACTACCTTGTAATTCATCTTCTCTATTGTTGTCATTTTCCTCCCATTCTTCCCCTTCCCCTACCAACTTCAGAATGCTTGCTCATCCTCAAGCAACAATTAGAACAGTGGTGATAGGGCTAAGATGGATCATGAGTGTCTTACACAATGAAATGTTAGTAGTACATGTGTTTTAAGCAAGCAAAATTAAAGATAACCATGAAGGCACAGAGAAACAGAGACATTGTGATTGCAAAAATAAGATGGTGTGCATGATACATTGCATAAAGAATGAGTGGCACACCAAACTTAGAGTGACACCTTCACTTGGAGTTGATGCAAGTATCCGATGATTGGATTTTTGATGGTATAGAATTTCACAAATGAATTCTCGTTGCAAGTATAGTTTCTAAACCAATCAATAATCCTTTCATACAAAAAGTTATTTGTCACTAGTACAAACCTCTAAAAATATATAAACCGAAGTATTGAACCTCGGGTCGTTCTCCCTAGGAATTACAATAAAGTGTCTTGTTGTTGCTTGTGAGTTATTTTGGGGTTTTTGAGATTTTAGACAAGAAATATAAATGGCAAAGGAAATAAACTAACAACTAACAATGCTCTTGGCAAGATATGAGTACTAGAAGTTCTATCCAAGTTATCCTCCTCAATTATGATAACAAATTGTCCATTAATCCCACTTAGTTAACCTCTGACCATGGAGGAAAGTCAAGTGGATGAATCAATTTGATTCCTCAAGTCCTAATCAACTCCTAAAGGAAAGACTAGCTTTAGAGGCATTCAAATCAATTAGCAACTTCTAATTATCAATCAACAAAGGAATCAGATAACTCAAGAGTTACTAATTACTCTACCTATGCCAAGAGGAACAAAACCTACACTAAAATCCAACCAAGCATTTCATCAAACACTTAGAAGGCAAAAAAGAAAAGGATAGTAAATTGACAACAAGAATGAAATCTAACAACAATTATTGAAAGGAATTAACAACAACAATTAAAAGAAACACATTTGTTTTGAATTACCTTGAATTGAATGGAAAGAAAATAGAAGGGATAAGAGTAGATCTACAACAAAGTATAAGAACAACATAAAGGAAATTACAACAAAAGAATAGAGTAAGATGAATGTAACAACAAGGAATTGAAAGGTAGAAGTAGAAGAAAGAATGAATGAAAACCTAGATCTAAGAACTAAACCTAATCCTAATCCTAATTCTAGAGAGAAGAGAGAGCTTCTCTCTCTAGAAACTACTTCTAACTAATCCTAATGTGTAAAAATGAATGGAATCCCCCTTGCTCTTCAATCCTTGGCTTTAAATAGCATTTTTGGCGCCAAAGTTAGTTGGGATTGGGCCCTACAACCCTTCTGAATTCGCTGGCCACGTTTTTATTAAAAAATCATAAACCAACACCGACGCGTACGCGCACAGCACGCGTACGCGTCCATGGGGTAATTCGCAAGGTGCGCGCAAGCGCCAGGTGCGCGCGCGCGTCCATGGGTGAGTTCAACTCTTTGGTTTTTCATGATTTCTCCACTTTGCATGCTTTTCTCTTCACTCCTTTGATCCATTCCTAGCCTTTTCAATTTGAAATCACTAACAAACATATCAAGACATCTAGTGGAATCAAAGGTGAATAAAAATCATCAAATTAAAGGTCTAAAAGCATGTTTTCACATCTAAGCTCAAATAAGGAGACAATCCCAAAACTATGCTATTTCATTGAATAAATGTGGGTAAAAGATCATAAAATCCCTTAAAATTAATACAAGATAAACCATACAAATGGGGTTTATCAGTATCCAGTAAAGATTAGAAGCAAATTTTGTTGTATAGCAACAGCAAACTTAGAATGCAATCACATGTCTATTTTATTTGAACTAAGACTAAATAAAATTGTTATATGTTAAATACAACCACCAAGCCAAGAATCTGTCATGAATAAGGATTTCTTGGTGATGTATTAACAAAAACAGTTAATAAAAAAAAGCATTAAAAACTAGAAAATGACTAAAACAAAGAGAAAACTAAAATTGTCTAACTAAAAGAAAGATAACACTGCAAGGCATTATGATTATGTAGACAAGTGGTGCTACTGAATAGATTGCATAGGAAATAAGTGGCACACCAAACTTAGAATCTTAGTGTGACACTTTCAATTCAGATTGGATGCAATCATCCATAGAGATTGAAAATAGATTGTTGCAGGGCAACACCAAACTCAGAATGTAATCATATGCCAATTTATTGAAATTTAAACAAAGCAAAGGAAGAAAATAAACCAAGCAGAGAAATGACATGTTACGTAAGGTTGGGTTGCCTCCCACAGAGCGCTCTTTTAGTGTCATTAGCTTGATATGTTGTTCTTCACTTTCTTCCTCTTCTTCCAGTTTGTTAAGAGGAATGACCTCAAGGGATGAGAAGATTCAGCTATTGTCCACTGTCTTGGTCTTTCCTCAACAAGCTTCCTTTTGTTAATGGCTTGATTGAGCTTGCTTGCTGGATCAAGGGTAGGATTGGTACTCTTGTTAGTTGCCTTCACTTCTTGGATATCAAGACTTGGTGGTTGTGTGATTGTTGGAGTGTTTTCTTCATCAAAAGTCTTTTGAATTGCTGGTTCCATGAGCTCTCCCTCTATGTACTTCTCTGCTTCACTTGAGTGTGAATTTCCTTGATTGTCTTCCTCACTTTCTTGTTTCCCTACTTTCTCTTTTGCACTCAACATTTTATTTAATTGCACTTTCATGGAGGAGATCTATTGTTCTTTCCAATATTTCTTCATCTCATCTTCATATCTTTCAATCACAGATTCAAGTGTTAAGCATCTTTGGTTCAGGAAAGTTTGTGGAGGTTATGAGTCTTCATGTTCCTTTGTCATCTCAAGTGGCTTCTGTGGATATGCAGTTTTAGGTTCAAATGCCTCCTCCACCTCATTCTTCATTAAAATTTTGCTTGACACAAGGGCCTCTTCTTCTTGCTCTTCCACTTCCTTCTTCACATCCATTAAGTGATCTTCATCTCCCTTGCTTAGCAGTTCTGAGTGTTTCCTTATGTTCTCCAAGTGTTCATCCATCTTCTTGAAGATGGTCTCTTGCTCTTTCCAGGATTGTTTCTTGCCTTTCCGAAAATTCTCTGGACTTTTGAACAAAATCCTCAGCTACTAGCTCAAAAGATGAAGGTTGAGAGTTATTTTGGTGACATGGGTGTGTTGTGGTAAAGTTGTCTTGAGGGGTGTGGAATGAGTTTTGTGAGTTGTGGGATGAATTTTGTGGTTGGTGGGATGAGTCATATGGATCTTGGAGGAAACTTTGTGTTAAGGCAAAAACAAGCGAAGAAAAATTTTCAAATGAGAAACTGAGAGGTGAGGGTGGACAATTTTTGCATGAATGAATTGAAGGTTTTCTCAAGTCATGATTGATAAACCCCATTTTGACAGTTTATCTTGTATTGATTTTAGGGGATTTTATGACCTTTTACCCACATTTATTCAATGAAATAGCATAGTTTTGTGATTGTCTCCTTATTTGTGCTTAGATGTGAAAACATGCTTTTAGACCTTTAATTTGATGGTTTTTATTCACCTTTGATTCCACTAGATGCCTTGATATGTTTGTTAGTGATTTCAGATTGAAAAGGCTAGGAATGGATCAAAGGAGTGAAGAGGAAAGCATGCAAATTGGAGAAATTATGAAAAGTCAAAGAAGTTGAACTCGCCCATGGACGCGCACGCGCACCTGGCGCTTGCACGCAACTTGCGAATTACCCTATGGACGCGTACGCGTGCTGTGCGCGTACGCGTCGGTGTTGGTTTATGATTTTTTAATAAAAACGTGGCCAACGAATTTTCAAGGGTTGTGGTGCCCAATCTCAACCAACTTTGGCGCCAGAAATGCTATTTAAAGCCAAGGAATGAAGAGCAAGGGGATTAAATTCATTTTTACACATTAGGATTAGTTAGAAGTAGTTTCTAGAGAGAGAAGCTCTCTCTTCTCTCTAGAATTAGGATTAGGATTTGGTTTAGTTCTTAGATCTAGCTTTTCATTCATTCTTTCTTCTACTTCTACATTTCAATTCATTGCTTCTATATCTTGTTCCTCTATTCTTTTATTGTAATTTCCTTTATGTTGTTCTTGTATTTTGTTGTAGATCTACTATTGTTCCTTCTCTTTTATTTCAATTCAATTCAAGGTAATTCAATAATACTTGTGTTTCTTTTAGTTGTTGTTGTTAATCCCTTGCAATAATTGTTGTTAGATTTCGTTCTTGTTATAGATTTCATATGCTTTCCTTTTATGCCTCTTATATGTTTGATAAAATGCCTCTTTTAGTTTTAGTATAGATTTTGTTCCTCTTGACTTTGGTTGAGTAATTAGTGACTCTTGAGTTATCTAATTTCTTTGTTGATTGATAATTAGAAGTTGCTAATTGATTTGAATGCCTTTAAAGCTAGTCTCTCCTTTGGGAGTTGATTAGGACTTGAGGAATCAAATTGATTCATCCACTTGACTTTCCTCCATGGTTAGAGGTTAACTAAGTGGGAGCAATGAACAATTCTCATCAAAATTGAGGAGGATAACTAGGATAGGATTTCTAGTACTCATATCTTGCCAAGAGCTTTGTTAGTTGTTAGTTTATTTTCTTTGCCATTTATATTTCTTGTCTAAAATCTTAAAAATCCCAAAATATCTCATAACCAATAACAAGACACTTTATTGTAATTCCTAGGGAGGACGACCCGAGGTTTAAATACTTCGGTTTATAGATTTCATGGGTTTGTACTTGTGACAAACAAAACTTTTGTATGAAGGGATTATTGTTGGTTTAGAGACTATACTTTACAACGAGATTTCATTTGTGAAATTCTAAACCGTCAAAAATCTAATCATCAAAATGGCGCCATTACCGGGGAGTTGCAATGGTGTTATGTTATTGGTTATTGTACATATGTGAATAGTGTGAATAGCTTGTCTTTTGCTTGTTTTCTAGTTTTTGTTAGTTTTATTTTGTTTTTCCATTATGAATTCTCACTTTGGTTATGAGTTTGGTTCGAATTGTGTTGTAGGAAATGTGGACTTTAATGATAACATGTACCAAGGATGGAACACTCCAAGATGGGAGGAGCCTCAAGGAATTGATCACTCCTATTGGCAACAACCTCCGGATACTTATAGGTATAATTCTCATCCTAATGCATGTCAATTCAATAGCTATGGTGAATCTTTTTGTGTCAATCAACCACCACCATATGCCTATGAATCTTATCCTCAACATGAACCTCAACCATACTCACAAGCCCCTCCATACCAAGCACCTTCTTATGATCCATATCCACCATATCACCGATCATCCATACCATACTCTTATGACCATTATGAGCAAGAACCTTTAGAACCACCACAACCCTATCAAGATTACTACCAAGAACCACCTCAATGCACACCACCTCCACAATTTTACCAAAAGGAACCACCTTCTTACCATGAACCCTCGCTCCAAAATAATGAACCTTCATACTCACCCCAAGCCCCAATAGACGATTCTCTCACTTTGTTACTTTAAGGACAAGAAGCCATGAAGTGGGATACACTTGAGTTTGTGACCAATTTGACCAAGGTGGTGCACACCTTAGCCCACCAATGTTTGAATACTCAAGTTATTTCTGTAACCCCATGTGAAAAGCCAAGGAAGAGCAAAGCATGAAGGAGAAATTGGAAAATCCGGTGAAAAAGAAAGAATCGGTACTAGTAATAGAACAATTGGAGAGACCCACGATTATTGAAATAAAGAAGGAAGTGGTTCAAAATCTAAGAGATGTGGAACTCCCATGTGAATTCCAACAACCTCCGGAGCATCTCAATATTGAAGACTATGAGAAGGTTATTCAAGAAATAGATTCAATCATGGATGAATTTCTATCTACAATCGAATCCTCTCCCATTGGACATGGAGTTGAAATTATAGAAGAGTGTGCACAACCTCCTATACCCTTGGTGAACAATGAAGAAGAGAATGAACCAAAAGAGAGATACCAAGGAGAAAAAGTTGGCATGGTGTATCTTGAAATTGAATAATATGAAGGGGTTGATCAAGAGATGGATTTACTCATCAATGAATTCCTATCCAAAATTGAATCACCTCCCATTGGGCGAGAAATCGAGGTCCTTGAAGTCAACACCAAGCCAAGTGATAAAAAGGAAAAAGTTGAAATTAAAGAAATTCGTCAAGAGGTGGAAATACACAAAGAAGAGTACAAGGAAGTAGACCTTGCATTGTCTAAGTGTGGGGAGGTCTCCCTTCCCAAGTCACCATCCAACACAACATTCAAGTGGGTAAAATTATTATCCCTAAGCTTTACTTTCTCACTTGAATATGGTTTGATTGAAAATGATGGTCAACTTAGAGTTCTTTGTGGAGTTAAGAGTAGGAAAGAATTGTGTAGTGGTTGGAAACGTCATTCTAAGCTCATGACGGTTGCAAGCTCAAAATTCAAGAGCAATGGTTGGTGTGGAGCCAAATGGCATGGGTCTATGAAGTTGTTTGGAAGCTTCTTTGAGAATTCCAAGGCCATGCCATCCGGATGGAATAATGATGACCAACTCAAGGACGGGTGTCAAAACAAAGTGTGGGATCCCGGATCGCACAATAAAAATTAAATTTGGGAGCTCATGGTTTGTGGAGAACTACATCAAAGCTTGAAGATATTGAAATTAAAGAATGGAGCTTATTGGAGATCCAAGCATCGGTTGAAGTTCCAAGATGAGTACAAGCACAAGCCACCTTGATGAGGAGCTCCCCATAAGTCCAACTTAAGGACAATAAACAAAAGTGCTAGGTGGGAGACACCCCACCATGGTAACATCTTTTCATTTTCTCTTTTGTAAATAGTGTAGAATTTAGTTGATTTCATATTTTGTTTAGTTAGTAGAGTATAGTTGATAGTTTAGTATGTTAAATAAGGTCTTAGGGTGTTTTGGTAGTTGTTTGGAGGTTTGGAATGCTTGGATTGGTGCAAAAACATAGCAAAATTTTTTGAAAAACAGAGCACCATCCACGCGTATGCGCACCGCGCGCGTACGCGTTCATTAAGCATTTTCGACCATCCACGCGCACGCACCATGCGTGCGTACGCGTGGATTGAGAAGTTCCACCTTCCATACCTTGACCCGAGAGTTAGGCCTGCACTGTGCGGAAATTGGGCCTGTGGCACAAACCTATTTGCGCGTATGCACACCTGCCGCGTATGCGCCACTCTCAGAATAATCCATCGATGCGGACGCACTCTGTACACGTACGCATCGTATCCATTGCACCATTTCTTTCCATCCACTTTTTTTCTTCTCCTCTTTCCATTTCTTTCCTTCCTATTTCTTCCTCCCTTCTTCTACCCCTCATCCAACACATCCAAACACCATTGATAACCATTTATTTTAGCTAGTTAATTAGTTAGTTGGGTAGTTAATTAGTTAGTTTTAGTTTAGTTTTCATTTCATTTTTTTCTCATTTCATTTTTCTCTCTTTCCATTATAAGTGTTGAACTATGGATTTTGCTTACCATACATTGCTGCCCCTTATTGCCTAAATGCTATCTTAGCATAATTGTTTTAAATATTCTTTGTTGGATTCTATCGTTGAGGTTATATTTTGCTACTTGGTTTTGAGTTTTTCATACTTACCATTTGAAAAATACCAAGTGATGAGAATTACCTTCGAGCTTGACTCTGTTGAACTGCATGTTGTGGCTAGCCATCATGTAATTGGAATCTTTTTTCTCTATTGGGCAATTTCTTGATGGATGATGTTATGCATTTACCTTAATGCATTGTGTTCGTGTTCATATGCATCCATATATGTTTGACTTGAATGCTTTCATGCTTCTTTAATGCTTGTTTCACCTTACAAGTTTACTTAAAGCATCTCAAGCACACTAGGATAGGTGAGGTGCATGCCTCTTTTGTGACATAACTTTTATGCTGATGTGTGTTCTAAAAGGCGCCTAATTTATAATTCACATACCTAATATTTCCTTATGTCACACCAACTCACTCACTCATTCTAGTGATCTACCTCATTCTAACAATGTATGCTTCCTTGCATTTATATCTTCTCATCTTATGGTGTTATATTTTTGTTTCCCATGGATGAATGCACCACAAGCAAACATGGAGGCGGAAGAAAGAACACGCAACACCGGTTGACCTACCAGCTGAAGGTAGCAATTCGGAGAGTCGCCGTACCCCCTTGCTCATCTTTGAGTGCACCGAGGACGGTGCAAACTTTTAAGTGTGGGGAGGTCGTCCGACCGATCGCCGATCTTGGGTGACAAGTTTCTAATTCCAACACTTTTGCATTTCATTCTAGGATTTTAGGATTTTTACTTGCATTTTCTTATTTTTGCATATGTATACACAATAAGCTTAGTCAAAATAATGAAATTTTTTGAGAAAATTATCTATAGGGCACCTATAACCACTTATTTTCCCTTTTTGTGTAAAATTATTCTCTTCCTATGATTGTAATTGATGGTATTTTTGTGGAAAAAACGAATTTCCAAAACACCTAAAACTCACCGGCAAGTGTATCGGGTCGTATCAAGTAGTAAAACTCACTTAGAGTGAGGTCGATCCCACAGGGATTGATGGATCAAGCAACTTTAGTGGGTGATTAGTTTAGTCAAGCTAACATTGAGTGAATTGTGTGAAATTGTAGCCAACAAAAAGTAAATGACAATGAATTTAAAGTTGCAGAATGTAAATTGGCAAGTAACTTAAAGAGCGAGAAATGTAAATTGCAAGAATCTTAAATGACAAGAAATATAAATTGCATCAAATATAAAGGGGAGTGGGTGCTGGAATTTGATGTGTGGAAAACGATCCAACACAAAACTCACCGGCAAGTGTACCGGGTCGCATCAAGTAATAAAACTCACGGGAGTGAGGTCGATCCCACAGGGATTGAAGGATTGAGCAATCTTTGTTTAGTGGTTGATTTAGTCAAGCGAATCAAATATTGGTTGAGTGATTTATCATTAACAAAAACTAAATTGCTTGGAATGTAAAGGGAGAGGGATGAATTGCAGTAAATTAAAGAGCAGGAAAGTAAAAGAAACTGAAGCTTAAATTCCAAGAAATTAAATGACTGAAACTTAAAATGCAATAAATGTAAATTGCAGTAACTTAAAGTACAAGAAATATAAATTGCTTAAATGGAAAAGGGATTAGGGGACTGGGATTTCAGAATTCAAACAAGGGAAATTAAATTGCAACAATTAACTAAACAAGAGATGAATTGAAATAGACTATCTCTCAAACAGAAATGGAAATTAACTTGCAGCAAAGGTTCACAGAAGAACCAAAAGGAATTTAAATGGGATCTCATGACTCAAGAGACTAGATAGCAAAGTCTAGATCTCAATTGCCTTCCCAGATCCAAGTTCACAAAGCAATTGACAAGAAATTAAAGAAGAACCAATAAAGGAAATGTAATTCAATTTAATTATGCAGAAGAGGAATTAAAGAGATCTTGAATGAAGATTGAGACAGAATTTCCTCAATTCTTCACACCCAAAACTCAAACAAGAAAAGTAAAAATGCTCAAGCAAGAACGAGGAAGAAGAGAGATCAATTCTCCTCCCCAATTCTCTGAAATCTCAGTGAAGTCCCCAAGAGAAAGTTCAAAAGTTCAAAAATAAAAGTAAAGATTCAAAGCTCCAAAAAAAAGTCCTAATTACATCAAACTATCTCCTATTTATACACTTTCTATTCTTGGATCTTGGGATTTGGATGGGCTTTTGATTTGGTGAAGAAATGAATTAAATTGGATTTTTAATCAAATTTTTAGCCCAAGAAAAGTTGCTTCCAGGAGGCTGCCCTGCCCTTGTGGAGGGCAGGGCAGAAAATGATGTGTGCGGCCTTGTGCGTGTGTGTTCGGTGCGTGTGGTGCTGCAGGATGCTGCCCTGCCCTTGTGGTGGGCAGGGCAGAAATTTTTGGTGCGCCAGATTCTACCCGTGCGTGCGTGCTGTTGCTGCCGAAGCTCCCTTGGTGCGCCATTCTGGTGCGCTGGCTGTGCACCACAAAATGCTGCCCTGCCCTTGCGGAGGGCAGGGCAATGTTTCCAACATTGAAGCTCCGCATTCGAAACTCGGGCAATGCACACACTACCTTTTTTTCTTGGTTTTCTTGGCACCAAAATAAGGCCTAGTTCCTTGCTTCCTCATGGTGCCGTGTTCGATCCATGTGGCAAGCATTAATGAGCTTTTTCTTTGAATTTTTTCCTTTGATGAGCCCGATATTGCTCTTGAGGAGGGCAGGGCAGAGTTTTTACTCTCCTTGATCCATGGCACCAATTTGTGCTCCGCCCTTGTTGTGGGCAGGGCAGTGTTGCCTCTCAAAGCTTGTTTCCTTATGTTGCCCTCCTAGAGGGCAGTGTACCCTTGTGGAGGGCAATGTTTGCTTCCTCCTTCTATGCGCCACACTTCTTCTCTCTTAGGCCACGCTTTCTTAACCCACGCTTCCTCTTTTCTTCTTTTCTTCACCTTTAAATAATCAAAACAACCACTCAAAGTATCACTAAATTCACAAGGCTTATAAATCAATTAAAAATCAATTAAATTTAGCTTAAACCTCATGAGTTATCATCAATTTAATGGTGGTTGTTTGATTTAAAGAAGTTATGCATTTTCATTCCAAATCACTTACTTAAGATGCAAGAAAGTGCATAAAGACTAATAAAACAAGTGAAATTAGCTTGAAAAATGGGTATATGATGACTTGTCATCAGAATTGCAGAAATTAAACAAGAGAAAGTAACTTGCAATAAACGGAAGAACTAAAGATGAATTGAATTACAGTAGATCTTAAGCAAAAGAGTAAAATGCCTTGAAGAATTTAAAAACAGAAAAGCAATGCTTAATTTGCAGCAATTAAAAGGATGTTGAAGATCTCAGGAGTGGAAGAGACTAGAAAACAAGTCTAGATCTCAAATCCTTCCTTGATCCAACAAGAACAATTGCAAAATGAAAATATAAAAGTAAATTGCAGAAGAAGAGAAAGAGGAAGCAATAAACAGAATTTGAATTATGCAGGAAGATTAACAAGAGATCTCAAGGTGGAATTGAAACAGAAGTTCTTCAATTCTCCACCCAAGATCCAAAATGAAAATGAAAAAAGAGAGAGCTCTCTATTCTACTTGCTCCCTATTGGAGCTAACCTCTCCTCTTCTTTTCTAATGGGGCTCCCCTACAAAGATGAAAATGATGCCTTATATAGGCTTTACAAAGTGAAAATGAAATTC
>NC_029776.3:53895502-53900543 GCF_000817695.3 Arachis duranensis | reverse complement strand
GAATTCAAAAGGAATTTTAATTGAATTTTGGCCCATGTGAAAATTTCTCCCAGGAGGATGCTCAGCTCAAGTGGTGAGCGGAGCATTGAGCTTGCTTTTGTTGCCTTGTGCGCACCAAGCCCCTTGACCGTGCCAAATTGTGCGTGACATGCTTCCCTGGGCCATGTCAAATTGTGCCTCATGCACCAAGGAGTAGCGCTCTGCTCACCTTGTGAGCTGAGCATTGGCTTCCAAGGGGAGGTCCCAAGTTCAAGCCCTTGTGAAAGCATTTGGAGAACAATTTTCCTTGATTTTTCATGAAGAGAAGCACGACAATTCTCTCCAAGTGAGCATTGTGCTAAGTGAGCGCTATTTCCTTGGCTTCCCTTGGTCTCCCTCTTCGAACCTTGGTGGTTGCACTTTGGTTTATTTTTGCTTATTTTTGGTCCTTAAAGATTCATTTCATTCGTGCCTCTATTTCATGCCAAATATTGGTTGCCATATATCGTTGGAAAGTTCTGAATGTCAGCTTTCCAACGCAACTGGAAGCACATCAATCGGACATCTGTAGCTCAAGTTATAACCCTTTGAAGGAGGCATGGTCATGTTGTAAGCGCCCAGATTTTAACTTAGCCAAAATTTTGCTTCCAAGTTGAAAATGCATCAGGATGATGCTAAGCTCTCCAAGTGAGCGCAGCATTGTATGCTGATTGCCTATTCTCTTTTAATTTGGTCATGGGCCACGCTTTTAAAAGCGTGGCCTAAGCCTCCAAAGTGTGCTCCAACTTCAAAGTGTTCCCCAAAGCTCTTTTTTTCTCCTTTTTAGCTTATTTTGTGCTTCTTTGCTTCTTTTTCTTCTTATTTCCTACAAGATTTATAAAATTAAAAGATTAAGGAAATATACCGTTTAAGTACAAAAGCATTCATTATTCAAGCACAAATTATCTATTTCTTGTATGAAAAAGCATAGAAAAACATGACATGTTTACATGTCATCACAACACCAAACTTAAACCTTGCTTGTCCCCAAGCAAGAAAAGAAACTTGCAATAAAGATTGACAATCCAAGGTACGAAGAATAGCAACTTAATGTTCATGGTTAGCTAGTTTTCTAAGCATGCTACAATCACAAAAGAGATGTAAATGATTGATGCTTCTATCTAGCTCAATTTATGAAATCTTTCCCTTATATTTCTTCCTTGGAACAAACTTTTGATTTTCTTATTAGCTTCTCCTTTTGGGTGCTTTAGCCCATGAGTTGATAACAAAGCTACGACTTCTAAATGCTTTGTTTTCAAGTATTACCACTTGATACATAAGCACCACAAGCATTTGATTAGAGGACTTCATTAAGCACATTTTTCTTTTCTTTTCTTGACTCTCTAATCATTGATGCTCAGAGCCTTGAGCTTTGAGGGAGTGCTTTTGCACTTGAGCCTAGCCTTGACTTCTAAGTGTTTTGTTTTCAAGCATTTGGCTTGATACATAAATACCACAAGTACTTAACAAATAAATTGCCATTGGTACTCAGAGCCTTCAACTTTCTCATTCTTTCCCTTTTTCTTTTCTTGCTTTAATTGTATTTGCTTCTTCAAGGTTTTCATGATTTTCAAAAGATTTCACAAAATTTCCTAGATGAAAACTTCAATTAAATAAAATCCAATGCAATTGAGCAATAATTAATTATACTAGCTATCCAATACTTGTATGCACATGCTAAAATCTTCTTTAATTCCTTGTTTGTTTATGATCATGATGCTTTATTGCTTTTAAACTCACAAAACTCAAGTTGGTAGTCATAATGCCACAGCAACATGTTACAAATTAAGATTCAAGCTATGCTTTTTCATACCACACATGCATATAGAGAATATAAAGACAATCATCCAAAATAAAGTGCTGGAAACAAAGGAGAGGAAAAGGAACTTTACAACCTTGTAGTCCATCTTCTCTATTGTTGTCATTTTCCTCTTATTCTTCCCTTTCCCTTGCCAAACTCAGAATGCTTGCTCATCCTCAAGCAACAATCAGAACAATGGCTATGGGGCTAATATGGATCATGAATGTCTTATACAATGAAATGTTAGTAGCACATGTCTTTTAAGCAAGCAAAATTAAAGATAACAATCAAGGCACAAGAGACAGAGACATTTTTGATTGCATATATAAGGAGGTGTGCACAATACATTGCATAAAAGATAAGTGGCACACCAAACTTAGTGTGACAGTTTCACTTGGAATTAATGCAAGTATCTTGTAAGAATTTGAACCAAATTTTGTTGCATAGCAACACCAAACTTAGAATGCAATCATATGTCAATTTATTTGAATTAAAACTAAGCAGGTGAAACTGTTATTTGTTAAATACAATCACCAAGCCAAGAATCTGTCATGAATAAAGCTCTCTTGGTAATGTATTAACAAATACAGTAAATAAGCAAACTGAAATGAAAGCATTTTAAAAAAGAAAAATGGCTAAAGAAAGCAGAATGAAAAAGTGTCAAATTAAAAGAGAAAAATAAAACTGCAGAGGCATTATGATTATACAGACAAGTAGTGTTGCTTGAATGATTTTGCATAGAAAAATAAGTGGCACACCATACTTAGAATCTTGGTGTGTCACTTTCATTTTTGATTTGATGCAATTATCCAAAAAGATTGAAAACAATTTGTTGCAAGGCAACATCAAACTTAGAATGTAACCATATGCCAATTTATTGAATTTAAACAAAGCATAGAAAGAAAACAAAGCAGAAAAGAAATGTTACCTACGGTTGGGTTACCTCCCAGCAAGTGCTCTTTTAGTGTCATTAGCTTGACATGTTGTTCTTCACTTTCTTCCTCTTCTTCTAGTTTGTTAAGAGGAATGACCTTAAGGGGGGAGAAGATTCAGCTACTGTCCCTTGTCTTGGCCTTTCCTCAGCAAGCTTTCTTTTGCAAATGGCTTGATTGATCTTGCTTGCTGGATTAGGGACAGAATTGGTGTTCTTGCTAGTTGCCTTCACTTCTTTGGATCCAAGACTTGGTTGCTGTGTGATTATTGGAGTTTCGTATTCATCCAGAGCTTTTTGAATTGGTGGTTCCATGAGCTTTTCTTCTATGTATTTCTCTGCTTCACTTGAGTGTAAATTTTCTGAAATGACTTCCTCACTTTCTTGCTCCTCCACTCCTTTCTTTACACCCAACATTTGACTTAATAGTTCTTTTATGGAGGAGGTTTGTTGTTCTTCCCAAGATTTCTTCACCTCCCCTTCATATTTTTCGATCACAGATTCAAGGGAAGTTTGTGAGGGTTGTGAATGTTCATGTTCCTTTGTCACCTCAAGTAGCATTTGTGAATGTAAAATCCTTGGCTCATGTCCCTCATCCTTCATTGCAATTTCACTTGACACAGGGACCTTTTGTTTTTGTTTTTCCATTTTCTCCTTCCATGCATTCGACAATTAGCCTAACTGCACTTCCATATTTTTGAGGGAGTTCTCTTGTTCTTTCTGGTACTTCTCTTTCTCCTCCACAAATCTTTTGAGCATGGACTCAAGCTTTGAGATTCTTTGGCTATTGGAAGTTTGTGTGAGTGGTAAGTTTTGAAAGGGGCTTTTTGTTGAAGCATGGTCAAGTGATGATATCTTTGGATGAATATCATATGGAGCATTAGAATTCCTTTCCCAGCCACCATTGGAATTATGACTTGCATCATTTTGTGGTGGAGGGAAATATCCCATATGATTTTCTTGCTCATCTTGTGTCTGTGAAGCAAATCTCCATGGATTGGAGTGCTTAGAATTTGTATTTTCTTGGTGATATTCCCAACCATCATTAGAGATTGGTGATGGTGGGTGATATCGCATAAAATTTTGTTTGACCATAACATGAGTTGAACTCCATTTGTATTTTGTAAACATCAATGAAATTTGAAATTTATGTCATAGAGAAAGAATTTCTTAGTGAGGCAATAGCTCAAACACCTTACTATCAATTTAAAACAGAGAACAAAAACAAAAAAATGCTTGATCTAGACTTCTCACCCACTTAATCATTGTTGATCTAAATCAATCCCCGGCAACGACGCCAAAAACTTGATGATATTTTTGTGGAAAAAACGAATTTCCAAAACACCTAAAACTCACCGGCAAGTGTACCGGGTCGTATCAAGTAGTAAAACTCACTTAGAGTGAGGTCGATCCCACAGGGATTGACGGATCAAGCAACTTTAGTGGGTGATTAGTTTAGTCAAGCTAACATTGAGTGAATTGTGTGAAATTGTAGCCAACAGAAAGTAAATGACAATGAATTTAAAGTTGCAGAATGTAAATTGGCAAGTAACTTAAAGAGCAAGAAATGTAAATTGCAAGAATCTTAAATGACAAGAAATATAAATTGCATCAAATATAAAGGAGAGTGGGTGCTGGAATTTCAGAAATTAAACAAGAGAAAGTAAATTGCAACAAACAGACGAACTAAAGATGAATTGAATTGCAGTAGATCTTAAGCAAAAGAGTAAAATGCCTTGAAGAATTTAAAAACAGAAAAGCAAAGCTTAATTTGCAGCAATTAAAAGGATGTTGAAGATCTCAAGAGTGGAAGAGACTAGAAAATAAGTCTAGATCTCAAATCCTTCCTGTTCCGAGGGTTACCTGAAACGTGTAGCTCGGTCGTCTTAGAGAGGCCCGAGGTGGGGGTCAGGGACCCGAACTTGATATGTGGAATGGTTGGTGGTTGTACCTGCAATGACACTCCGATGCTTAAGTTAGCATGGGTTCAAGCAGATATGTGTAGAATGTGGAATGTATGCCATACCTGGGTGCTCCAGTGTATTTATAGTAGTTGGCCGTGATCTCCCCTGGATAAGATATTCTTATCTTATCTTATCTTTTGGGAGTTTTATCTCTATCTTTGTGGAACCGCCTTTTCTGGGCCTTTTCGGCCTTTAGGTTTTGGGCTGCGTTCCTTTTGATGGGCCTTACTTGCTTTATTGTCCGAGGTCCGACCTTTAGGCGTGAGCCTTAGGACGAGGTCGGACCTTTTATGATTTGCCCGAGTCGGAGGACCCCGGTCAGGGTAT
>NC_029776.3:53887941-53888983 GCF_000817695.3 Arachis duranensis | reverse complement strand
GCCAATTTCCACAAGGCACCACCAGAAGACCTTATCAGCATCACCGCACCATGGCCCTTCGCAAAATGGGGACTTGACCTACTCGGCCCGTTCCCCCAAGGACCGGGGCAAGTCAAATACCTCATAGTAGGGGTCGACTACTTCACAAAGTGGATCGAAGCTGAACCCTTAGCCACCATTACGGCTCAGAAAAGCCGCAAATTCCTATACAAAAACATTGTCACGAGGTTCGGAGTACCCTACTCCATTACAACGGACAATGGAACACAGTTCACGGACACAAGTTTTCAGAACTTAGTAGCCGAACTAAAAATCAAACAGCAATTCACCTCAGTCGAGCACCCACAAGCCAATGGACAAGCAGAGGCTGCAAATAAAGTCATCTTGGCAGGGTTAAAACGAAGACTCCCAGAGGCCAAAGGGGCATGGGCCGAGGAGCTCCCCCAGGTACTATGGGCGTATCGGACAACCCCACACTCTACAACGGGAGAATCACCGTTCCGACTAGCTTACGGGATGGAGGCAATAATTCCTATCGAAATAGACGAAGGGTCACCCAGAGTCATCTTCTATAACGAAGAAGGCAACCCACAGGCACAAAAGGAAGAACTCGACCTCCTCCCCGATGTCCGAGAAAGAGCCCGAATCCGAGAAGAAGCCTTAAAACGACGAACGGCCCTCAGATACAATCAGAAAGTAATAAAGCGAAGCTTCTCCAGTCACGACCTAATTCTAATCCGAAATGACATTGGAACACAAAAGTCGGGAGAAGGAAAGCTAGCCGCAAATTGGAAAGGGCCCTACAAGGTAACAGAAGTCTTAGGGACAGGCTACTACAAAGTATCCGACCTAGAAGGCAATGAGCTGCCCAGGGCCTGGCACGCCTGTAATCTAAGGCGGTACTACAGCTAGAAAAACTTAACCCGAGGTGTACTCTTTTTCCCTAAAAGGGTTTTTTAATGAGACACCCGGTTAAGTAAGACACCCGACCTAGTCAAAAGGGTAAACACTCTGTAAATATTCTTTCTTTTTTAATACTAAT
>NC_029776.3:53866191-53887429 GCF_000817695.3 Arachis duranensis | reverse complement strand
AACGGCGCCAATGTTCCGAGGGTTACCTGAAACGTGTAGCTCGGTCGTCTTGGAGAGGCCCGAGGTGGGGGTCAGGGACCCGAACTTGATATGTGGAGTGGTTGGAGGTTGTACCTGCAATGACACTCCGATGCTTAAGTTAGCATGGGTTCAAGCAGATATGTGTAGAATGTGGAATGTGTGTCATGCCTGGGTGCTCCAGTGTATTTATAGTAGTTGGCCGTGATCTTCCCTGGATAAGATATTCTTATCTTATCTTATCTTTTGGGAGTTTTATCTCTATCTTTGTGGAACCGCCTTTTCTAGGCCTCTTCGGCCTTTAGGTTTTGGGCTGCGTTCCTTTTGATGGGCCTTCCTTGCTTTATTGTCCGAGGTCCGACCTTTAGGCGTGAGCCTTAGGACGAGGTCGGACCTTTTATGAATTTGCCGAGTTGGAGGAGCCACCTTTCATGGATTTCGCCGAGTTGGAGGAGCCCGGTTAAGGTATGAACACTTCCTATCAAGAATAATTGCAAAATGAAAATATAAAAGTAAATTGCAGAAGAAGAGAAAGAAGAAGCAATAAACAGAATTTGAATTATGCAGGAAGATTAACAAGAGATCTCAAGGTGGAATTGAAACAGAAGTTCTTCAATTCTCCACCCAAGATCCAAAATGAAAATGAAAAAAGAGAGAGCTCTCTATTCTACTTGCTCCCTATTGGAGCTAACCTATCCTCTTCTTTTCTAATGGGGCTCCCCTACAAAGATGAAAATGATGCCTTATATAGGCTTTACAAAGTGAAAATGAAATTCAAACAAATTAAATGAAAATCCTAATTCTAGCTTGTTCTTGTGCCTTTGAGTGATGATGTGGGCTTTGCTTGCTTTGGATTTGAGGAAGAGTGGGTCTAGATGGCCTTGGTTCAATTGGTGAAGAGTTAAATTCAAAAGGAATTTTAATTGAATTTTGGCCCATGTGAAAATTTCTCCCAGGAGGATGCTCAGCTCAAGTGGTGAGCGGAGCATTGAGCTTGCTTGTGTTGCCTTGTGCGCACCAAGCCCCTTGACCGTGCCAAATTATGCGTGACATGCTTCCTTGGGCCGTGTCAAATTGTGCCTCATGCACCAAGGAGTAGCGCTCTGCTCACCTTGTGAGCTGAGCATTGGCTTCCAAGGGGAGGTCCCAAGTTCAAGCCCTTATGAAGGCATTTGGAGAACAATTTTCCTTGATTTTTCATGAAAAGAAGCACGACAATGCTCTCCAAGTGAGCATTGTGCTAAGTGAGCGCTATTTCCTTGGCTTCCCTTGGTCTCCCTCTTCGAACCTTGGTGGTTGCACTTTGGTTTATTTTTGCTTATTTTTGGTCCTTAAAGATTCATTTCATTCGTGCCTCTATTTCATGCCAAATATTGGTTGCTATATATCGGTGGAAAGTTCTAAATGTCAGCTTTCCAAAGCAACTGGAAGCACATCAATCGGACATCTGTAGCTCAAGTTATAACCCTTTGAAGAAGGCATGGTCATGTTGTAAGCGCCCAGATTTTAACTTAGCCAAAATTTTGCTTCCATGTTGAAAATGCATCAGGATGATGCTCAGCTCTCCAAGTGAGCGCAGCATTGTATGCTGATTGCCTATTCTCTTTTAATTTGGTCATGGGCCACGCTTTTAAAAGCGTGGCCTAAGCCTCCAAAGTGTGCTCCAACTTCAAAGTGTTTCCCAAAGCTCTTTTTTTCTCCTTTTTAGCTTATTTTGTGCTTCTTTGCTTCTTTTTCTTCTTATTTCCTACAAGATTTATAAAATTAAAAGATCAAGGAAATATACCATTTAAGTACAAAAGCATTCATTATTCAAGCACAAATAATCTATTTCTTGTATGAAAAAGCATAGAAAAACATGACATGTTTACATGTCATCAGTAATCTTTGAATTGTTTGATTCTTTATGTCCATTATTTTGTGTATTCATGCATTTATATGATTGAGGCCACCATTTCATTAGCTCACTTACCCAAATAAGCAACATTTCATCTTCCTTTGTTAGCCAAATTTGAGCCTACGATTAACCCACTTGCTCTTAATTTAGCACATTACAAGCCTTAAAGCGAAAACCAATAAATGTCCTTATTTGAATCTTTGATTAGCTTAGGCTATAGTGTGTGTATCATTCAAGTGTGGGAACCTTGGGACATTGGGGGAATAAAAGGGTAGTTTTGTATTGTTATTAAAAATATTGAGAATTGGGTACATAATCATATATTGATCAAATGTAAAACCTTATGCATTGATGCTCTTATATATAGAAAGAAAAAAAAATGAGAAAAACAAAAGAAAAAGAAAAGAAAAAGAAAAGAAAAAGAAAAAATAATATGTAAAAGAAAAGAAAAATAATAGAAAAAGAAAGAAATAAAAAGGGGACAAAATACCCCAAAGTAAAGTTCAAATAAAATCAATGCATATGTGTGACAATGAAAAGGAAATGCATGAGTATGTGAAAAAGTGAGGAATGGGTAGTTAGATTGGAACTTAATTGTATAGGATGTCATAGGTTAGGTGGGAAGTCTAAGCCTATCAAAGATTCAAACTTCAAGCTCACTTGACCAAATATGCATCCTACCTTGACCCTAGCCCCATTACAACCTATGAAAATACCTCATGATATTTGTAAAATTTTTTAATAGCTCAATTCAATTGCGGATTAGACTTGCTAGTCCTTAGCCCTTGTGCTTATATATGCTTCTTGGGAATTGATTTATTTTGACCAAACAATTGCATTCATTTAGATAGTTGCATATAGGTAGATTGTATTTAGTTAGTTTCCATTGAATAAATGCCATACCTTTACTTCATTCTTGGTTTAAGCATGAGGACATGCTTGGTTTAAGTGTGGGGAGGTTGATAAACTCCATTTTGACGGTTTATCTTGTATTGATTTTAGGGGATTTTATGACCTATTACCCACATTTATTCAATGAAATAGCATAGTTTTGTGATTGTCTCCTTATTTGTGCTTATATGTGAAAACATACTTTTAGACCTTTAATTTGATGGTTTTTATTCACCTTTGATTCCACTAGATGCCTTGATATGTTTGTTAGTGATTTCAGATTGAAAAGGCTAGGAATGGATCAAAGGAGTGAAGAGGAAAGCATGCAAAGTGGAGAAATTATGGAAAGTCAAAGAAGTTGAACTCGCCCATGGACACGCATGCGCAAGGCAACTTGCAAATTACCCCATGGATGCGTACACGTGCTGTGCGCGTACGCGTCGGTGTTGGTTTATGATTTTTTAATAAAAACGTGGCCAGCGAATTTTCAAGGGTTGTGGGGCCCAATCTCAACCAACTTTGGTGCCAGAAATGCTATTTAAAGCCAAGGAATGAAAAGCAAGGGGATTAAATTCATTTTTACACATTAAGATTAGTTAGAAGTAGTTTCTAGAGAGAGAAGCTCTCTCTTTTCTCTAGAATTAGGATTAGGATTAGGTTTAGTTCTTAGATCTAGGTTTTCATTCATTCTTTCTTCTACTTCTACATTTCAATTCCTTGCTTCTATATCTTGTTCATCTATTCTTTTGTTGTAATTTCCTTTATGTTGTTCTTGTATTTTGTTGTAGATCTACTATTGTTCCTTCTCTTTTATTTCAATTCAATTCAAGGTAATTCAATAATACTTGTGTTTCTTTTAGTTGTTGTTGTTAATCCCTTGCAATAATTGTTGTTAGATTTCGTTCTTGTTATAGATTTTATATGCTTTCCTTTTATGCCTCTTATGTGTTTGATAAAATGCCTCTTTTAGTTTTAGTATAGATTTTGTTTCTCTTGACTTTGGTTGAGTAATTAGTGACTCTTGAGTTATCTCATTCCTTTGTTGATTGATAATTAGAAGTTGCTAATTGATTTGAATGCCTCTAAAGCTAGGGAGGACAACCCGAAGTTTGAATACTTCGGTTTATAGATTTTAGGGGTTTGTACTTGTGACAAACAAAGCTTTTGTATGAAGGGATTATTGTTGGTTTAGAGACTATACTTTACAACGAGATTTCATTTGTGAAATTCTAAACCGTCAAAAATCTAATCATCAATGATGGCTCTTGATAAATGGAGTATGAGCTGTCAATTGCTTTCTGGTTTTAATCCTCCCATCCACAATGTGAATCATTGTAGAATTTATCACGGTGTGGATCACTTTGTGGCATTGGGAGGCAATCTTGCATGAATTTATTGAAAGCATAATCAAGAGATTATGTCTCTTGCTGAATATCACATGGAGCATTAGAATTCCCTTCCCATCCATAATTTGTGTTAGTGTCATAACAGAATGATTCACTTTGTGGCTCTAGGAGGAGATTCCTTTCACTTGATTGTTCACACTCTTGTTGATATGAACAGACACCATGAGGATAATGATATAAGTCATTTTGTGGTTCTGGGTAGTATCTCACGTGCTTTGTTTGATTAATTTGTGGCTCTGGAGCATGTTTCCATGGATTGGAGTGTTCAGAATTTGCAATTTCTTGGTGATATTCCCAGCCATCATTAGAGATTGGTGATGGTGGGTAATATCCCATAAAATCTATTTGATTATAAGATGAGTTGAACTCCATTTGAATTTTTTAAAACACACCACCAAAGAAAACTTAAATTCATATCTCAGGTAAAATTTGTTTAATGAGGCAAAAACACGAACACCTTAGTGTCAACTAAGAACAGAAAATTACAAGAACAAAAACAAAGAAAATGCTTAATCTAGACTTCTCACCCACTTAATCATTGTCGATCTAAATCAATCCCCAGCAACGGCGCCAAAAACTTGATGGGTGAAAATTAGATTTCCACACAAACTCACCGGCAAGTGTACCGGGTCGCATCAAGTAGTAATAACTCACAAGAGTGAGGTCGATCCCACAGGGATTGATGGATCAAGCAACATTGGTGAGTGATTAGTTTAGTCAAGCTAACAATATTGAGTGATAATTGATGCAGCAGAAAGTAAATGACAAGAAATTTAAAGTGCTGAAAGTAAATTGGACAGAAACGTAAAGAACAAGAAAAGTAAATTGCAGAAGATCTAACTTGTAGGAAGTAAATTGACAGAATATTAAAGAACAAGAAATGTAGATTGCAGCAAATGTAAAGGGGGCTGGGTGTTGGAAAATTAAATGAAGGCAGTAAATTAGAACTCAGATCAATTGCAGGAAATTAAATTGCAAGAAGAGTAAATCATATTGAATCATGAACATAACATAAAGGTAAAATTGCAGAAAAGAAAATTAGAGTAGAGGATTGTAGAAATTGAAATTTGCACAAACTGAATTCAATGTAACTCAAGTGTAGAAAATGCAGAAAAATAAAAAGTGTATCAAAGAGAACTTTCTATTCTATCCTACTCCTACTCCTATTGCTCTCTAGTAGAGCTAGCCTCCTTTATATATTGGAACAAATGCTTTTTTATAGGCTTTTACAAAAAATAAAAATAAAATTAAAAACAAATTACAATTCAAATGAAATTCCTAATCTAATTTTTGTTCTTGTTCCTTTGAATAATGTCAACGGGCTTTGCTTGCTTCAAGACTTCAATAAAATGGGTTGATTTGGATTTGGCTTTCAATGAATATGGATCCGGATTGGCACTTGATGGCATGGGTTAGAGTGGCTTGGTGCAGCTCCTGTGGAGCGCTCAGTTCACATTAGTGAACGGTTCACTTTCCTTGGTGTGCCAGTTGTGCCTAGCGTTTATTTTTTTGAACGCTGCGTTCAATCTTCGAACGCTCTCTCTTGGTCCTTTGATGTGCCTTGCTTCCTTGGGCGTTCACTCTTTTGAACACTGAGTTCACTTCTTTTTTTGGTTGCCCACGGTATCCCCTAACCCGACAGGTCAAGGACTAATCCGTCGCGGATCTGAGCTCCATTTAAGGGTCTGCCACTGGCCAATGGATTGCTGCATGCACAAGGTGTGGTTCGAACTCCCGACACTTTCTTAAGCAGACGAGTGAGCTGACCACTCGACCAACCCAAGTTGGTTGAAATAGACTTAATTAGAATAAAAAATTTTACACTTGTATTACATGCGTGCTTGCATTGATTTTAATTAATTAGTAATGCCGTAAAGCTCACTCATTTAATTCAATCTAATTAAATGCATGCATGCATAAGTATTAATGCATGATATTTCATGATAATAAGGCCAAGGCTTCATGGTCATGGGCCATGCTTTTAAAAGCGTGGCCTAAAGTTCTAAAACGTGCTCAAACTTCAAAGTGTATCCCAAATTATTCTTTTCTCTTTTTAGCTGAATTTGTCCTTTTTTTGCTTCTTTTTCCGCTTATTTCCTACAAAGTTGATAAAATCAAAAGATCAAGGAAATATATCATTTAAGCACAAAAGCATTCAATATTTAAACACTAATCATCAATTTCTTGTATGAAAAAGCATAGAAAAACATGACATGATGACATGTCATCACAACACCAAACTTAAACCTTGTTTGTCTCCAAGCAAGAGAAGAATCATGCAATAGAGATTGACAATCCAAGGTAAGAAGAATGGCAGCTCAATGTCCATGGTTGGCTAGTTTTCTATGCATGCCACAATCACAAAAGAAATATAAATGATTGATGCTTCTATCTAGCTCAATTTATGAAATCTTTTCCTTATATTTCTTCCTTGAATTAAGCTTTTGATTTTTTTTTATTAGCTTCTCCTTCTGGGTGCTTTGTCCCATGAGTTGATAACAAAGCTACGACTCTAAATGCTTTATTTTCAAGTATTACCACTTGATACACAAGCACCACAAGCATTTAATTAGAGGACTTCTTTAAGCTCATTTGTTTCTTTTTCTTTACTCTTTAATCATTGATGCTCAGAGCCTTGAGCTTTAAGGGAGTGCTTTTGCACTTGGGTCAAGCCTTGACTCTAAGTGTTTTGTTTTCAAACTTTTTTCTTGATACATAAACACCACAAGTACTTAACAAATTAATTGTCATTGGTACTCAGAGCCTTCAGCTTTCTCATTCTTTCCCTTTTGCTTTTCTTGCCTTAATTTTCAATTGCTTCTTCAAGGTTTTCATGATTTCAAAAGATTTCACAAAATATTCTAGATGAGAGCTTCAACTAAATAAAATCTAATGCAACTGAGCAACAATTAACCATACTAGCCTTCCACTACTTGTATGCGCATGCTAAGTTCTTTTTTAATTCCTTGTTTGTTTATGATCATGTTACTTTACTGCTTTGAACTTTACAAAACTCAAGTTGGTAGTCATAGTGGCATAGCAACATGTTACAGATCAAAATTCAGGCTATGCTTATTCATACACACATGTAAACAGAGAAGATAAAGATAATCATACAATTTAAAGTGCTAGAAACAAATGAGAGAAAAAGGAACTTTACTACCTTGTAATTCATCTTCTCTATTGTTGTCATTTTCCTCCCATTCTTCCCCTTCCCCTACCAACTTCAGAATGCTTGCTCATCCTCAAGCAACAATTAGAACATTGGTGATGGGGCTAAGATGGATCATGAGTGTCTTACACAATGAAATATTAGTAGTACATGTGTTTTAAGCAAGCAAAATTAAAGATAACCATGAAGGCATAGAGAAACAGAGACATTGTAATTGCAAAAATAACAGGGTGTGCACGATACATTGCATAAAGAATGAGTGGCACATCAAACTTAGTGTGACACCTTCACTTGGAGTTGATGCAAGTATCCAGTAAAGATTGGAAGCAAATTTTGTTGCATAGCAACACCAAACTTTGAATGCAATCACATGTCCATTTTATTTGAACTAAGACTAAATGAAACTGTTATATGTTAAACATAATCACCAAGCCAAGAATCTGTCATGAATAAGGATTTCTTGGTGATGTATTAACAAAAATAGTTAATAACAGAAAGCATTAAAAACAAGGAAATGACTAAAACAAAGAGAAAACTAAAATTGTCTAACTAAAAGAAAGATAACACTGCAAGGCATTATGATTATGCAGACAAGTGGTGCTGCTGAATAGATTGCATAGGAAATAAGTGGCACACCAAACTTAGAATCTTAGTGTGACACTTTCAATTCAGATTGGATACAATCATCTATAGAGATTGAAAATAGATTGTTGCAGGGCAACACCAAACTTAGAATATAATTATATGCCAATTTATTGAAATTTAAACAAAGCAAAGGAAGAAAATAAACCAAGCAGAGAAATGACATGTTACCTAAGGTTGGGTTGCCTCCCATAGAGCGCTCTTTTAGTGTCATTAGCTTGACATGTTGTTCTTCGCTTTCTTCCTCTTCTTCCAGTTTGTTAAGAGGAATGACCTCAAGGGAGGGGAAGATTCAGCTATTGTCCCCTGTCTTGGTCTTTTCTCAGTAAGATTCCTTTTGTTAATGGCTTGATTGAGCTTGTTTGCTGGATCAGGGATAGTATTGGTGCTCTTGTTAGTTGCCTTCACTTCTTGGATATCAAGACTTGGTGGTTGTGTGATTGTTGGAGTGTTTTCTTCATCAAAATCCTTTTGAATTGCTGGTTCCAATATCTCCCTCTATGTACATCTCTGCTTCCTCTTTTGCACTCAACATCTGATTTAATAGCACTTTCATGGAAGAGATCTGTTGTTAGTCCCAATATTTCTTCATCTCCTCTTCATATCTTTCAATCACAGATTCAAGTGTTGTGTATCTTTGGTTCAGGGAAGTTTGTGAAGGTTGTGAGTCTTCATGTTCCTTTGTCATCTCAAGTGGCTTCTGTGGATATGCAGTTTTAAGTTCAAATGCCTCATCCACCTCATTCTTCATTAAAATTTTGCTTGACACAGGGGCCTCTTCTTCTTGCTCTTCCACTTCCTCCTTCACATCCATCAAGTGATCTTCATCTCCCTTGCTTAGTGGTTATGAGTGTTTCCTTATGTTCTCCAAGTGTTCATCCATCTTCTTGAAGAAGGTCTCTTGCTCTTTCAAGGATTGTTCTTACCTTTCCAAAAATTCTCTGGACTTTTAAAGGAAATTCTCAACTACTAGCTCAAAAGATGAAGGTTGAGAGTAATTTTGGTGACATGGGTGTGTTATGGTGAAGTTGTGTTGAGGGATGTAGAATGAGTTTTGTAAGTTGTGGGATGAATTTTGTGGTTTGTGGGATGAGTCGTATGGATCTTGGAGGAAATTTTGTGTTGAGGCAAAAACAAGCGAAGAAGAATTTTCAAATGAGAAACTAAGAGGTGAGGGTGGACAATTTTTGCATGAATGAATTAATGGTTTGCTCAAGTGATGATGACTCTTGATAAATGAAGTATGAACTGTCAATTGCTTTCTGGTTTTGATCCTCCCATCCACAATGTAAATCATTGTAGAATTCGTCAGGGTGTGGATCAGTTTGTGGCATTAGGGGGCAATCTTGCATGAATTTATTGAAAACATAATCAAGAGATGATGTCTCTTGCTGAATATCACATGGAGCATTAGAATTCCCTTCCCAGCCATAGTTTATGTTAGTGTCCTAACAGTATGATTCACTTTGTGGCTCTGGGAGGAGATTCCTTTCACTTGATTGTTCACACTCTTATTGATATGAACAGACATCATGAGGATAATGATATAAGTCATTTTGTGGTTCTGGGCAGTATCTCATGTGCTTTGTTTGATTAATTTGTGGGTCTGGAGCATGTCTCCATGGATTAGAGTGTAAAGAATTTGCAATTTCTTGGTGATACTCCCAGCCATCATTAGAGATTGGTGATGATGGGTAATATCCCATAAAATATGTTTGATTATAAGATGAGTTGAACTCCATTTAAATTTTGTAAAATACACCATCAAAGAAAACTTAAATTCATATCTCAGGTTAAATTTGTTTAGTGAGGCAAAAACACAAACACCTTAGTGTCAACTAAGAACAGAAAATCAAAAGAACAAAAACAAAGAAAATGCTTAATCTAGACTTGTCACCCACTTAATCATTGTCGATCTAAATCAATCCCCGGCAATGGTGCCAAAAACTTGATGGGTGAAAATTAGATTTCCACACAAACTCACAGGCAAGTGTACCGGGTCGCATCAAGTAGTAATAACTCACAAGAGTGAGGTCGATCCCACAGGGATTGATGGATCAAGCAACTTTAGTGAGTGATTAGTTTAGTCAAGCTAACAATATTGAGTGATAATTGATGCAGCAAAAAGTAAATGACAAGAAATTTAAAGTGCTAAAAGTAAATTGGACAGAAACTTAAAGAACAAGAAAAGTAAATTGCAGAAGATCTAACTTGCAGGAAGAAAATTGATAGAATCTTAAAGAATAAGAAATGTAGATTACAGCAAATGTAAAGGGGGCTGGGTGCTGGAAAATTAAATGAAGGCAGTAAATTAGAACTCTGATCAATTGCAGGAAGAGTAAATCAGACTGAATCATGAACATAACAGAAAGGTAAAATTGCAGAAAAGGAAATTGGAGTAGAGGATTGTAGAAATTGAAATTTGCACAAACTGAATTCAATGTAATGCAAGTGTAGAAAATGCAAAAAAATAAAAAGTGTATCAAAGAGAGCTTTCTATTCTATCCTACTTCTACTCCTATTGCTCTCTAGTAGAGCCAGCCTCCTTTCTAAAATGGAACATATGCCTTTTTATAGGCTTTTACAAAAAATGGAAAATGAAATTGAAAATAAATTACAATTCAAATGAAATTCCTAATCTAATTTGTTCTTGTGCCTTTGAATCATGTCAATGGGCTTTGCTTGCTTTGGGGCTTCAATGAATTGGGTTGATTTGGATTTGGCTTTGAATGAATATGGATCCGAATTGGCACTTGATGGCATGGGTTAGAGTGGCTTGGTGCAGCTCCAAAAACTTGATGGTGGGAAAATTAGATTTCCGCACAAACTCACCGGCAAGTGTACTGGGTCACATCAAGTAGTAATTACTCACAAGGGTGAGGTCGATCCCACAGAGATTAATGGATTGAGTAATTTTAGTTAGGTGATGAATTTAGTTAAGCAAATAGTTGATGATTTGAGTGATTTTGATTAACAAAATCTAAAGTGCAAGTAAGTGAAGGTGTAGAAGGTAAATTGGACAGAAAAGTAAAGTGCAGAAGAGATAAATTGTAGAAACTTAAAGTGCAAGAAAGTAAAAGAGAAGAAACTTAAATTGCAAGAAAAGTAAATTGCAGAAACTTAAAATGCAAGAAATGTAAAGTGCTGAATCTAAATTGCTAGGAAAACATAAATGGAAACTTTTTTGAAGAAACAAACAGTAAGAAAACTTAACTCAATTATAAAATTCTAAAAGTGAAACTAAAGATCAAAGAAGAGCAACAAGATTAGAAAGTAGATCTATATCTCAATCACTCCATTGATCAAATAGAAAAGAAATTGTAGAAGAAATGAAAATGAAAGCAGTAAAGGAAATTCAAATCCAATTCCTCAATTCTCAGAACTATGTAGAAGAAAAGCAAACATGAATTTCAGATTAAGAAATGAAATAGAATCCTCCAATCCCAATCCAAAATCCCAATACAGAAAGTAGAAGTTTCAGAAGCAAGAAAATGAAAATAAAAAGGAATACTGCAGAAAACAGACCTAGCAGGGAGAATCCTACAGTGGGTAATCGAGTTGTCTGAATTTGACCTCCAGTACGAGGCACGGACAGCCGTCAAATCACAATACCTAGCCAACTTCATTGCAGAATTCACAGACACCACATAAATCCCCATAGAGTGGAACATATACGTGGACGGCTCCTCAAATAAAGCCAGAAGTGGTGCAGGTGTGATAATCGAAAGCAACCAGGGAACCCAACTTGAGCTTTCCCTGAAATTTGGATTCTCGGCCTCAAACAACCAGGCGGAATATGAAGCATTATTAGCTGGTTTGAAGCTGGCTAGGGAAGTTGGAGCTCAGAAACTCAACATCTACAGTGACTCACAAGTCATTACCATGCAAATAACGGGAAGCTATCAAGCCAAAGATCCTACCATGAGAAAATATTTGGATAAAACCAAAGAACAGCTCGAACAACTCGGGGAGTATAGGATTTGCCACATACCCGCGAACAAAATGCCCGAGCTGACGCACTTTCAAAGCTAGCCAGCACCAAACCAGGGGGCAACAATAGAAGCCTCATCCAAGAAATACTGCAGAACCCATCAATATCGGAAGAAGAAAAAATGATCCTAGCCATAACAGGTCAGGATCAAGGATGGATGACCCCCATAATTAACTACCTCAAAACAGAAGCGCTCCCCACAGAAGAAAAGGAGGCAAAGAGGTTAAAAAGGGAGGCACAGTACTACACTATCATAAATAACATCCTATACAAAAGAGGGATCTCAACACCATTGTTAAAATGCGTACCGACCTCCAACACAAAAGAAGTTTTGGAGGAAGTACACAGCGGCATTTGTGGTAATCACCTCGGAGCGCAAGCCCTCACCAAAAAGGTACTCCGAGCAGGATTTATTGGCCAACCCTACGAAAGGAAGCTACAGAATTTGTAAAGACATGTCCACCGTGTCAGAAGCATGCCAACTTTCACATCACCCCGCCAGAAAAATTCATTAGCGTGACCTCACCCTGGCCATTTGCTAAATGGGGACTCGATCTTCTCGGACCCTTCCCACAGGGATCGGGACAAGTAAAATTCCTTATAGTAGGGGTAGACTATTTCACGAAATGGATCGAAGCAGAACCCCTAGCCAATGCCACTGCTCAAAGAAGCTGGAAATTCCTATATAGGAACATTGTTACCAGATTTGGGGTTCCATACTCCATCACCACGGATAACGGCACCCAATTCACAGATGCAGGCTTCAGAAAGTTAGTGGCCGACTTGAATATAAAACACCAGTTCACTTCCATCGAACACCCCCAAGCCGAAGCAGCCAACAAAGTTATATTGGCCGGGCTGAAACGGAGATTACAAGAAGCAAAGGGAGCTTGGGCCGAGGAACTTCCACAAGTCCTATGGGCGTATCGAATGACCCCCCATTCTACTACAAACGAATCATTATTCCGACTAGCATACGGAGTGGAGGCAATGATTCCAATAGAAGTCGAGGAAGGATCTCCCCGAGTAGTCCACTACAATGAACAAGCCAATTCTCAACTCCAAAGAGAAGAGCTCGACCTACTTCCAGAAATCCGAGAAAGAGCTCGGATCAGAGAAGAAGCACTAAAGCGGCGAATGGCTTCCAGGTATAATCAAAAGGTAGTGCCAAGAGATTTCACGAAGGATGATCTCATCTTAATCCGAAATGATATTGGAACAACTCGACCTAGAAAAGGAAAGTTGGCAGCTAACTGGAAAGGACCCTACCGAGTCACACAAGTACCTGGAAAGGGCTACTACAGACTGACCGAACTCGAGGGACGAGAACTCCCCAGATCATCGCATGCCTGTAACCTAAGAAGGTACTATAGCTAGGAAAGGTAAAAAGATCTCAAGACGCACTCTTTTTCCTGAAAAAGGTTTTTTAATGAGGCGTCAAGATTGAGACTCAAGGATACAAAAAGAAAAAATTCACTGTACGATCTTGATAGGAGTGATCGATCGACAAAAGTGAAAACGTGATTCACCTAAAGACCGATCACGCCGGGATAAAAATCACCATCTACAAATCGGCAAAGATGAACACAGAATAATGCAAGAAGTTATCGAAAGTGATCCCAAAAAATAGAGCCTGACAAGGTCTTTTGGATTGCTATATAATAACTTAAAAAGACTGGTCGATACCAAAAAATTGGACCAAGTCAACCCAAGTTATCAGCGAATCCCTGGAAAGAGGTCTAGCCAACACTATTAAAGAGGAATTGCTATAACTTAGCAGAGATCGACCTAACGAAGTCGGTTTCCTACAAAACAAGTTGTAAAAGTAATCCCTGAAAGAGACCTAACAAAGGTCCAAGAAAGAGGATTACAACAACAAATTAGAAGAGATCGATCTAACGAAGTCGGTTTCCGACAAAACAAGTTGTAAAAGTAATCCCTGAAAGAGACCTAACAAAGGTCCAAGAAAGAGGATTACAAAAACAACTTAGAAGAGATCGACCTAACGAAGTCGGTCTCCTACAAAGATTAGTTATAAAAGTAATCCCTTAAAGAGACCTGACAAAGGTTCAGGAAAGAGGATTACAAAAATAACTTAGAAGGGGACCAACACAAAGAAATCGGTCATAAGGCGCAAAAAACACAAAACAAAAGCGAGGAAACCGAAAAACAAGTTGGACCCCCCACAAAGTCACGACCTCAAAAGGATCCAAGCTACAAACAAAAATACAAAAATACGAAAGCAATCTAAAGAGGCCAAGCAGCAATATTCCGACAGACATCCTGCTAGAGCACAATGAAAGTATAATATGATAAAAGCTTTAAAGAGGCCACCGAAATTAGCTTCGGAGAAACCATTTTGTTTTCAAAATAAAGTTGCTAAAAATAGCAACTAGAGTATCGAACAAGTCAATAAAACATCATCCACAAAAACAAGTTCAAAAGCCCACAAACCGGGCTATTTACACAAATAGGCAGAAAAAGATCAGCTAAAATCAGGAGCCTTCTCAGCAGCATCAGTACGGGGAGAAGGAGGGCGAGTCTGAAGGGGCATAGAATCTACGGTTCCATCATCCCGGTTCAGAATCTGGCAATCCGGATCAGATGTAACGGGAGGAACAGAGGAGGTCGACACCTTCAGAGAAGGCACTGGGGGAGGATCAGTCTCATCATCATCCTAGTCATCAGGGACAATCTTACCATCCCTCACATCATTGTCCAGGCTGATGAGAGTCAAGTCGGCATCAGGAGCAACAACCCAGAACTGCTCCATCAGGTTCTCGGAAGCAGCAGTTATGCTACCCACAAGGTGACCCTGAAGCTCACCATAATTAACCCGAGCAGTTTCCAAATCCTCCCGAAGATGTATCAATTCCCTATAAGCTGAGACATAGCTATCCTTATGTTTCAATGCCATGTCCTCGGCCAGCTTCAAAGAAGCAGCCAAGGCAATAGAACTGGCCTTCTCATCCTCTAGCTCCTTCTCCACCTTCGCCAACTTCACCTCCAACTCCTCCTTCAGACCCTTAATTCGATCAAATTCTGACTTGGCCTCTTCTATGAAGGATTTTGTGGCATGAATCGGAATCCCCTGAACTGTTCGGAATATAGCCGCACCCATATGAGCCATCTTCACACTACTCTTGGTGATAAAATCCAGATGATGAAGAAGAGAAATGTCGTCCATAGAAAGCCCACCATAGGGGGCAATTTGCTGGTCAACAAACTCAATAGCATCAAAATCCGGGGCATCCAGGTTGAAGGGCTCGGATGTTTTTTGCTTCTTACTAGGAGGGGCACCAGAAGCTGCAGCAGAAGATTGTGGAGGATCGACCAGACGAACCCGATGAATAGGAATTGCTTTCCTCAGCCCGGGAGAACTAGGTATAGGAGGTTTAACTGGAACCTGAGAAGATCCCTCTCCGGCCGCCTTGGCCGAAATGTTTAAAGCAGCAGTTGCCTTCTTCACCTTCTTGAAGGCCTTCATGGAATCATTATTCTTCGACATCGCTGAAAAACACAAAATCAACCACAAAAGACAAGTTACAACATAGGAGAAGAAAAGCTCGGAAGCAAGCATAAAATAAATCAGACAGTACCCAAAGCAGCTCGAACCAAAGATGAATCACTCAAAAATCTCTTCGTATCCAGATGGGGAGGCTCCCCCCACAAATCTTCAAGGACAATTACAAAGGCCCGCTCAACCTCACTAAGCATTTCACATGTGTAACGTGGCACTCTTACATTCTTTTGCCACTCTAGAGGAAAAGCAGGCTCATTATTTTCATCAAGAAAAAAGGGGCGGGCCCCCTCAACAGCTCGAACTTTAAAGAAGTAGTTCTTGAAGTCCTTAAAGGACTCATCATACATTGCAAACACTTTATGGCCCTGGGCGGACCGGAAAGAAACCCAAGAAGCTTTCTTTTTCGAAGAACCGCCAGGCTTGGCGGAAACAAACAAGTAAAGAAAAAGAGTTTGGGAAGGTGTTACATCTAGTTCATGACAGAGAAGTTGGAAAATTTTAATAAAACCCCAGGAATTCGGATGAAGCTGGGATGGAGCAATGTTACACGACCATAACAGGTCGGTTTCAAAAGCAGTAAAAGGAAAAGAAACGTTCAACTGACTAAAAAAGTAGTCGTAAGCATAAAAGAAGGGACGCTCTCCCTCAACAGAAGTCGGAAAGCAAACTCTCTCGTCAGAATCAGGGGCAACAAGCTCGTAATCCTCCTCACGGCATTGTTACCACAAATCCTATGGCGCTTCCTCAGTTCTGTGCAAAACTCAGCATCCACAACAGAAACACACAACAAGACAAGGGAGTCCAGCCAATCGGACATCCCCTCGAGAACTCTGGACGACATCTCTACAATATTATTGCGAGAAGACATGAAGCCAACTAATCCTACAAGTAAGAAAAGAAAATGAGGTTACTACAAATATCTCGGACAAAAGAGAAAACAACTCGGTCAATACTTCTCAGGCAATGAAAAGCAAGAAAAGGAAAACCCCAAGACTCAAACCAAAGTCCTGAGGCATCCTTTGGAGGCAGTAACAAGGCAAGGTTCCCAGAAAAATAGTGTGAAGTTTGCATTCCAGCATTTCTCAAAAAGAATCCAAAAATAGCAAAACACTTTTCAGCAAAAAGCACGCAGAGACCATTAAAAGATGCAACCTTTTTAAAGAGCAGACAAAAGAAACCTTCAAATAAACAAGGAACAGACACGGACAAGCAGTACCAAGAACAGAAACCACAAAAACATGCAAAGCCCTAGAGGCACCCAACAAAGGCGAAAAGGATCATGCAGAAGATAGAGAAACTCTCAGAAAAGCACATTTCAACAAATCTAGGGCTCAAGGAAAACAGAAAGATCCAAACTTTGCCAAAAAGAGAGGATCAAAACCGAAACCTCTTCACAAAACCACAATCAAAGAGAAAGCATGAAAAGGGACTAACCTGGAGACGGAAGAAACTTTGAAAAAGGGGCAGAAACAAACGTTGCCTAGGAAACTGCCGAGCGACGCCACTAACACCAGGAAGCAGAAACGCAAGCGAAAGACAGAGAGCAAAGAGAGAAGTGGAAAAAGTTACGAAGAGGTTACAAGGAAAATAAAATGAGAGAAACCGTTTTTTGGGTTTTTCAAATCAAAGTAAAGAGCCCAGAGGAAACGGGGCAATTAATGCTCAAAATTAAAGAAAGCATTAAACCCTCGCACGTTCCCGAAAAAGCACCGATATAAAAGCGCGCGTCTTTTAGAGGAAACATTCTACATTCAAAAATAGCTACAAAGGAATCGACAAAATGTTGGAGTTCGGCTTCACCAAAGAAGGACCGAAGTCAAAGACTCGACCTCAAAAAAGAAGACCGAGCTCAAGCAGGGGCACTGTTCATACCCTGGGTCGAGATGACCGACCCGGGATGTTCGACAGACAAAGCGACCGACCTCTTCAGGTCAGGACAGCCCGACCTCTTCCCAAAAATCTCGGTCAAGTCCCCACGAAAGCCCAAGAAAGGGCCCGAATAGAGGAACACGTCCCAAATCCTAAAGCGGCCCAAGCCTACAGAGAGAAGGGCGGTTCCCTTGAAGATAAGATGACATCACTTAAAGATAAAAGATAAGATAAGATAACTAACTTATCTTATCCATAGAAGGCCACATCTCCCCATTATAAATACACTGAAGCACCCAGGTATAACTCATACTCTGATTTTACTCAATACCTGTTTAATACCCTTGCTAACTTAAGCATCGGAGTCCCTTGCAGGTACCCCCCACCCTCCAGGGACAAAGGATCATCACCATCACCAAGTCCAACAAGTCGGACACACAAGCTCCGGAGACTATATACCCGCCAAACACATCGGCTCCGACCAACGCAGAAGATCTCGACCGAGATCGACCTATAGTTTCAGGTAACCCCCGGAACAGATTCTGATCTCCCTGCACTAGGAATGAATTTATTGGCGTTACAGGAGTCCAATTGGCGCGCTCTCAATTGGGCTGAAAAGTAGACATCCAAGGCTTTCCAGAAATATGTAATAGTCTATACTTTCCTTGAAGATAAACGATGTAAACTGGCGTTTAACGCCAGTTCCATGTTCCATTCTGGCGTTAAACGCCAGAAACAAGTTACAAGTTAGAGTTAAATGCCCAAAACAGGTTACAACCCGGCGTTTCACTCCAGAAATAGCCCAGACACATGAAAAGCTCAAGTCTCAGCCCCAGCACACACCAAGTAGGCCCCGAAAGTAGATTTCTGCACTATCTATCTTAGTTTACTCATTTTCTGTAAACCTAGGTTACTAGTTTAGTATTTAAACAACTTTTAAAGATTTATTCTATATCTCATGACATTTTAGATCCGAACTTTGCACTTTTTGACGGCATGAGTCTCTAAACTCCATTGTTGGGGGTGAGGAGCTCTGTAGCATCTCGATGAATTAATGCAATTATTTCTGTTTTCTATTCAAACACGCTTGTTTCTCTCTAAGATGTTCATTCGCACTTTACTATGATGAATGTGATGATCCGTGACACTCATCAGTATTCTCAATCTATGAACGCGTGCCTGACAACCACCTCCGTTCTACCTTCGATTGAATGAGTATCTCTTGGATTCCTTAATCAGAATCTTCGTGGTATAAGCTAGAATCCATTGGCAGCATTCTTGAGAATCTGAAAAGTCTAAACCTTGTCTGTGGTATTCCGAGTAGGTTTCAGGGATTGAATGACTGTGATGAGCTTCAAACTCACAAGGGTTGGACATAGTGACAGACGCAAAAGGTCAATGGATTCTATTCCAGCATGAGTGAGAACCGACAGATGATTAGTCGTGCGGTGACAGTGCACCTGAACCATTTTCACTGAGAGGACGGATGGTAGCCATTGACAACAGTGATCCACCAACACACAGCTTGCCATAGGAGGAACCTTGCATGTGTGAAAAAGAAGACAGGGAGAAATCAGAGATTCAGAAGACAAAGCATCTCCAAAACTCCAACACATTCTCCATTACTGCGTAACAAATACTAATTTCATGCTCTTTCACTTTTTACAACTGAAAATAAAGAACCCTATTGGTATCCTGACTAAGAATAATAAGATAACCATAGCTTGCTTCAAGCGGGTAATCTCCGTGGGATCGACCCTTACTCACGTAAGGTATTACTTGGACGACCCAGTGCACTTGCTGTTTAGTTGTACAGAATTACATAGTGTGAGTGTAATTTTCATGCACCAAATTTAAAGTGCAGAAATTAAATGGCAATTAATTTAGAGTAGAATATAAATGGCCAGAATGATAAATTGCTAGAATGTAAAAGAGAATTGGGTAATAGGTAATCAAAATAACTAAAGAACAAAGGAAATGAGAATTAATGATGGAGAAATCATTAGGGATCAGAGATGCAAATTCTCATGAATTGATGTTGATCAACTCCTTCTCAATCATGGGTATAGATCCATGGTGGATTGTGGGTAATTGAGTTCCAATCTCTTGGTAACTCAATTTCTCTCAACACAATCAATTGCCACTCTCATGATCTAATTATTGATGAGAAGAGATGAAGCTCAATTAACTAATCCTTCATGCCACACAACTTCCAGGATCTCAACTAAGAGTGGTTACATCTCACATGCCAACCCAAAGTGTATTGATCAAAGAAATTATGAAAGGATGAACTCTAAACTGAGTTATGTGACTTCTTTCTCAAGTTCATCATGCAATTCATATAGATTCAATCTCTCTCTCGATGGTGATTAAATCTTTGAAGAACAAAAGTCTCCTCTTGGATGAACCACTTGAATTAAGAAGGAAAAGATGAGCTATCAACCCATTCAAATAAACAGAGTTCCTCTCCCTAATGAAAATGGGTTTAGTGAATCATAGCTCTAAATTCAACAACAAGTGTAAAAGTAAACATTCAAATTGAATAAAGAAGAGTGAAAAATGAAGAAGAAGTTCTTAAAACTAGAAATTGAAAGTTGCAAGAAAGACAAAAAGTAGCTTTCGGGTATCCTTCCCGAAATTGAAGAATGCTATAAAAGTTCAAGTACTAGAGTGGAAAGTAAAAGTGTCTAAGTGTGTAAAAAAAGTCCTTTTAAAGTACAAACTCCTATCTATTTATACTACTCCTAAAACTCCTTTAGAGATCTTCAATTGGGTTAGTAATGTGGGCTTTACCCTTGTTGAATTCTTGGCTCAATGGAGGAAGTGTTGCCAAACAGAGCTCATTCATCTTGCTTCTGGCCCAATGGCCTGGTGTTACATTACTGGCAAACACGCCAGTTCACAACACGTTGGCAACCTGCCAATACACTTCCTGGGCTGGGAGTTTGGTGCTTGGGCATTGCTAGCCCAGGTTGTTGCCAAACACTTGGCTCTTCCTCCTCTTAGTCTCACTTTTCATGCTTAATGTTGCCTAAACTTTGAGCCTCAATCCTTTGCTTCAATATAAACTATTATACATCATTAGAAATCTCAGAATGTCTTCTTTCCAATGCACTTGGGGTCATCTCAATTGGATCTTCCTAGCTCAAGTTATGCTCCATTGAAGAGGGAAAGGTCAAGTTGCCAACTTTGCTGGAGTTGTTGCTGAACACGCACCCTTTCCCCCAAGTTGGCATCGCCCAATATCACTCTCCAGGGTTGTCTTATATTGTTGGGCATTAATGTAAAACTTGGTTAATTAACGGCTAATTAACCCATAAATGAGAATTTATTCTAGAAAGCCTAAAATGTGATTTTTATGGCTAAATGTGATAGAGGAGATTGAGACGAGAATTTCGGTACCAATTTTATAGAATTCGGACCAAGATTGGACCAAACGGGCCAAATCGGGCCAATTGGACCCAAAGTGGGCCCTTGGCCCAACATAACTTAACCAAAACCCTAGTTTTCAGTACTCTCTCTCCTCATTTGTTACACACACAAGCTGAAATAGAGTGAGGGAGGAGAAGAACACTCTCTCAAGTTCTCTCCTTTGCTTAATCTTCAAACCACCATAACTTTTGATCTAGAGCTCCGATTGCCGCTCCATTTACGGCCACGCGTTCACCGCGGAGAGCTCTACAAAACCCATACAATCAATCTTGAGGTAAGCCACAAGTTTCTGTTCGAAATCCCAGCTCTTATTTTCGAGTTTCATGGGTGAAATGTTGAGATTTTGGGTTCTTTGATGTTATAGGACCCAACTCTCTTGAAGGAGAAGGTTAATCTT
>NC_029776.3:53864626-53865955 GCF_000817695.3 Arachis duranensis | reverse complement strand
TTGAGGCCTTGAGAGCTTGTGGATAAGTGGTTTGGAAGTGCTCCGGGTGAGCTTGGGAAAATCGGCTAAGGTATGGTCTCGGTTTCCCGTATCTAATATGTAATGTGGTAGGAAATACTTAGGCTAGAGGCCTTAAGACAGGCATTGAATGGTTGATGTTGTTGAATGATTGAGATATATGATGTGGTCATATATGTGATGATGATTATTGATGCCTTGGTAGTATGATGTATGAGAAATATGCATGTTGAGATATATGCTCGATGATTGGTTATGGTTGAATTGTGGGTTGAACCATGTTTATGGTGAGTATGATGTTGATTGTGTACAATGATGATTTATTGGAATTGGTGTTGTTGAGAATTGGCATGAGTAAGAATATATGATATGTCAATATGTTTGAGTTTGAGCCACTTGGGTGAAGTGGGTTAAAATGATGAGATAGTGATTCTGTAAATTGTGGTAAAGTGTCAATGTGTGAGTTGAGGAGGCTTGATGTTGAATTTGATATATTTTGATTGATCTCAAAGAAAAGGGATGAAATTGGCATGTTTTGATTGATTTTGAAAAGAGTTGAAAATGGCTTGTTTTGAAAATGGCATATTGTGATTTTGTATGAAAAATATAGTTTTTGGGCATACTTTGGAGGGACATAACTTAGACTACGGATCTCTGTTTTGTGTCAAACCTGTTTAGAAATGAAATTGGATCCGGGAAGTCCATGCCGTTCGAAGAACGGGTGAAAAATGATTTAAAATGAGGAAGTTATGTCCGTTGGAAGATTGGGGTTTAAATCTGTGAATTCTGCAGCTTTTAACTTAGAAAATTTTTAGCAGAATAACCCCTTGCGCGTAGGCACACTTGGCGCGTGCGCGTCGATCTTCCAAAAAGTGCCATCCACGCGTGCGCGTGATGTGCGCGGGCGCGCCGATTGTGCTGCACCCAATGCCCAGCCATTTTCCAGAGAGTTATGCCAGAACTGTGCCAGTGTTGTGCCTGGGGCACGAGGACGCCCACGCGTACGCGTGGTTGACGCGTACGCGTCGATTGGCAAATGTTTAATCGACGCGTTAGCGTTCATGACGCTTGCGCGTCGATGAAGTTTTGAGGCCATTCACGCGTGCGCGTGGAGTGCGCGTACGCGTGGACCTGTTTTCATCCCGAAGTTGATTGTTGAGTTTTAAAAGCCAAATTTCATACTTCTAAGCCTCCGATCTCACCACTTATATCTTAAATCATTATGATATGCCTAGCTATGAGAGAAGGAGCTAGTGGATGTGGTAACTTGCGAGTGAAGCAAGGGAAAAATGGATGATCAATGAGGATCAA